>NW_009223876.1:93978-171816 GCF_000690835.1 Fulmarus glacialis | reverse complement strand
TTAATGATTCTATGATTCTATGATCTTGGATCCAACATGAATTAATGAGCTCTGCTGTTGAAGGTTAAATTAGTCTATGTTCAAGTACTACCCAGTTTCCATTACACTGCAATCTAAACTGTCAGCTAAAATATCCTAAACGTTGTATTATCAATTGCAGTGTGTTTGATTTAAAAATGGTATAAAATTTCAGGCTCCGTTTTTCCACCACTGCAATCAGTAACAGCTTCAGCAGTGACTCTTGTGCGAAGCAGGATCTGTCCGTTAGGGTTCTGCTTCCCAAAGCTGAGCTTCCTCATACAGGGTCACTTAATATGAAAGTGGCCTTGATTAAAGGGAGTAAGAAAGAGAGAGCACCGATTTCTTTGCTATACTATAACCTCTGGAGAAGCAAAGGACTGTCAGTTGGAATTACCCTCTGACCCTGAGATGGCTGTCAATCGGTCCAAGGTCGCCATCCAAACATGAGTAAAGGGCCTTAAACAGAGCTCTGATGCATTTCAGTTCAGCCATTAGGTCACCCAGCTCCCTGAGAGACCCCCAGAGAGAACGCATCTTGCTCCTCCTCTACAAACCAAACCCCTCCCGAAGATGCCAGCTGACATAGCACTAAGGAAGGATGGACACCTCACTGCAGGCTGATCTCACATGCCTGGGGTAGGTATTGTGCTATTCACCGAGGTAAAGTGCTCAGAACATACAAAACATTCTATAAATGCATTACTACCATTACTGAAGCTAGTTAAGCTAGTTAAGAAAAAACTAGTTTAGAAAAAGTAAATCAAAAGTACATTTTAAAGAACAGGCTCTGTATAATAATTAATGAATTCAGTTAACATTATCAAGCTTCATTTATATTTGTCTAGATAATGAACGAGATCTTTCTTCCTGCTGCTAACAAAATTTATTTGCTAACATATACTCCCACAGTCCAAAGCGTTAGTAGATGATTTTGCCTGATACACAGACGTTATACAAAATAAATAGCTTTGAATAGCATTTCAAAGATATCATTCATTTATTTCTACTTCCTATCTGCCTAGAACAAAAAAGGAAATCACAATGTTTTTTCTTAAATTCTTCAGCTTAGTAAATGTCTTGCAACAAGCATTAATAATCACCATCCATCCTTTACATTATGCATGCTGACATATGCCCTTCAGTTTAAGTTTTTTCTCATACAGATAGCACATAAGAATCTCAGCGTGCCCTTTTAAATATATATTCTAGTGCTAAATGTATTTTGTGTACATAGAATAGCCATTGTACAGCATTCTTTCTACCTGTGCCATTTTAAAAAATTTGTCTCTTCCACCTTTAATTGCTGACGAATTCATCATTGTCATATGAGGAAACTGTGAGATGGTTAAATATCTTGAACCGGTGGTAAATTTGCTTAATGTTCAGGGGACATTTTTCTCTAAATAAAACCATATCTCAAAGTATGTTTTCTTAAAAGAAACATTTTAAAACAATGGGATTATGAAATACTAAAAGACAGTAAACAATTAGTACAAATAGTCCCCTTCCTCAAATGGTCCAGAGGATATCACAGCATACTGTAAATCAGGAAGCTGCAACTACTCCTCTAAACCCCACTTTTCAAGGAAAGTAGCTTAGAATTTTACAAGAAGGTCAGAAATTCTGGCAAAGAGAAGGTGATTTCTACGAAACATATGTCCTCTCATCTTCCCAGTCCAGAGTTCCTCATCTATCACAATGTCCACTATTGCTTTCTAACCCAGATATAAAGGCAGCCGTCTTTCCAATGAACATATTATCCTTTACTTCAATTGCATTTCCAACAAATGATCTAATGATCCTCACTGTGAAAAATGATGATCCTTAACTCTCTATTTACTCTGGGCTTTTTTTGCTTATAGCTTTTTGTCTGACTTCCTTTTTTCCAAAGCCTTCAGTTAGACTGAACTGATACGTATTTGATGAGCCTCTAGATAAATTTTATAAAAAAAAAACATTTTGCCTGAGCAGAGACACTCAAACTCCGGTGAAATCAGGTTTCACTTTCAATATGTCTCAGGTTTCAGCCTTAAAAACCTCTATTGCCTTGTTGCTATAATATTCTGCCCATGAACAATAAAAAGTCTTGTCCCCAGCATCCCAGAGGAAGCAAGGAAGTTATACTTCCATCACATTCTTGTTGTGTTCCTTGCTCCCAGGAGATCTGAGGATGCCATCAATTTACACTCACTACTAGCAAGGCTGTTGCAAATTCAGCCTAATACAAACATGGTGGGGAGATTTTGAATTATGGCATGAAGGAGTCTTGCGATCAGTTTACAGCCCGTGCTCATGCGTCTGACAGCTGGTGCTCTGACCAGCAACACCAGCAGGACAACCTTCGATACCTGAGCATCTCCAGATCTCCTTCTGTGGCAACAGCTGGTCTTTCATGATCACTCGTCCTAGTAACACCAACGGAAGGTACTGTGTCTGTTCCAGAATAGGAAATAATGTGAAGGAGAGACTTGTCCTTGGGAACACCAGGAGTTTGTCTCCAAGGTGGAAATTAAAACTGAGTTCTCATTTGTCTTGTATATCCACTCTGAACACTTCTCCATCTCTGCTACGTAATCATCCTTTGTTTCCACTTGACTTACCCAATTCCTGTGAGGCTGCCTTCCTCAAGCTGAATACTGACAAAGATGCTCATGACTAAATAAATGGACATTAAAAAAAAAAAAGTCAGGGTATTGAGTCCCCAGACTTATTTGATCTCACTGCTAGTGAATGAGCCATTACGAGCTCTGTCTCAGCAAGCTGCTACAGAATATTTTGTAATAATAATAATCATAAGTTTGGTGATGAGAAGGCTCACTACTAACCTATTCAGCCTTTCTCAGGGACTGAGAAAGACCAACTATTTCTGTCTGGATTAGCAAAATGATAATTAGAGAGTCTGCTTTATTTACATTTAACTGCATTTACCATCTGACA
Source organism: Fulmarus glacialis (assembly GCF_000690835.1). NCBI lineage: Eukaryota > Metazoa > Chordata > Aves > Procellariiformes > Procellariidae > Fulmarus > Fulmarus glacialis. Next base: position 168,858 of record NW_009223876.1, on the reverse strand, counting down.
GCACAATCTTCAACGTGTGAATCTGCTTCAACTGAGGCTTTGTATTTCCTCTTCCTCCCATTTTATACACCTTCCTGTACAATACATTTTAAAGTATTTTATATAGCTTAATGTAGGATAGATCTGTCTGTACTGAGGAATGGACAGAAGAAAGAGGGAGAAAACAGTTCTTGAGTCAGGCCACCCTCACCACTCTCCCACAGAACACAGTGCCGGAGGAAAACACTAATTCTGTGATGTGACTTTCCTCCTCTGTGTGAAGCAGGGATGGAGACTTCAGGCCCTTTACACACACAGGCTCTTTCCACTCCCACGCAGCAATTGGAGCTGGCAGTTAATGCTCTGTGCAAAGGCTAGGGATTGCTTGATTAATAAAACAATAGCTACCAAAAAAAAAGGAAGGAACACCCCCTTTTAACAAAACTATGTATTTCTCTGAAGCATTTCCTTTTCCTAGGACAAACAATGAATATATTCTGTGAAACAGGTTTAATTATAAGGCTTCAATACCAATGCATCCTGAAAAAAACCCTGTTCCACTGGCAAATGCCAAACAATCCCCCAAAATGTGAAGGAAACTGAAAAACTTGGAAGGATTGAGTGTATGCATACACTAAAACATGCACACAGATAACATATGTTACAATTGCTCCCTACGTGTTCCTGCTGTTGGACAACTGCCAGAAACAGAGGTAGCAAAACATCATGAAGAGACTTGTTTTCACAAGATTTCTGATAGAGGGCTGTAGGTTCAGACACAAAGGAGAGTTCCTACGTGCATTCCCAACCTGGGCATGTTCAGCAAACTGAACTTCTGAAACCTTGGCAGTTCATTCATCAAAACTCAGAGTTTTTTTCCCACTTGAAAAGGTTTTTTGTTTCTTTATTTTCTTTTTTATGGCTAACCTTTTGCCTCCTTTTGTGAGGCAGTTTTCTATCCCTGTTTCATCTCCTCTTCTCCGACTCTTTAGCTTTGCCATTAATCTGCAATAGGCAAACTTGTCAAATGTCACCAACACCCAAAATGTAATTACAGCAGGCTTGAATTTTCCTTCTTTCTTTTTATCAAATATGTGGCTCTGACTTTCAGCGTGACTGAAAACAACTCTTTTCTAAAGAAACGTAATTCTGAAATCAAATGCAGCTCAAACTATCAGCATTTGGTTTGGAGCTCTGGCATCTATGTCCTAAGCCTCTATTTTAATACTCAGAGGCATGTTCAGAAAAATGGTACAAGAGAATCAAAGCGCGACTTTTGTGGATTCTGAATTTTTCAATATGCTGTATTATGAAGCAACATGTCACGTACATGTAGCTCCCAGTGAAACTGTGATTACAACGGACATCTTGATATCTCATATTAGTTATTTGGGAAGGAGGCACTTTTTGAGCTGTTTCCTGGAACCAGAATTGTTCTCATGACCTGATCTTATTCCTAATTTAGCCCTGAGCACACTTCTGTTAGTTACTTCACTGACTTCATGAATATCTGGCTACTGCCACAGACTCCTATACTAAGGAGACCCAAGAAAGAAAGCACCGACTTCTTCCAAACGGTGGTGGAGTTTCCCCAGAGCCCATCACAGCTTCCCAGCTCAGGATGTGGATATGTCCCACCACCAAACCCCAACCAGAGCTTCCCCGCCCAACAGCAGAGGCTTCCCCTGTTGACTTGGAGCCAGCCTGCAAGGAGGAGTGGGGGGTTAGTGAACCAAAATGAGAGCTGTGTCTTCAGACAACTTCAGCAATAGCATTCCTCGCCAACCTCTCTCTCTGGCTCTGTACAGTGAAAAACTCTTTCATGAAAACCCCATGGAAAGAATGGGTTTCTATTATCAAGCCATTAAATTCAGTGTTTAAGAGGATGGCTATCCAAATAACAGACACATGAACTTGTAAAAACAATCATGTTTTGACTGGCAGAACACTCAGGAATATTTGGTTAGACTTTGAAGGCTGCTTCAGACACTTTCACCTTCTCCCCATCTTGGGCTTCTTCAAAGTTGTTGTAACTCAGGGCAGCATGAATCTGCCCCAAAAGCTAGGGAGCTACAATAACTGGTTTCTTGAGCAGAAGCTCACATCTGTAAGTATAGCAAGCTGTAACTCAGGGGGGATTGTGTTGGTTTTGGTTTTTTTTCCCTGTCTGAACACCTCAGCTCTGCTTTATTGTAAGTTGGGAACTGCAGTTATGTGGGATTGGCTTTATAAAGCACATTTCCAGTGTGTATAGTAATAATTTGGCATTGCTAATTATGGCCACACTATTGTTCTATGTGAAAGACAGTAGTTGTATTTTGAGAATTTTCTAACAAAGCTCTCTTGCATATGAAGCGTTAAACAGGCTCTGTAGCATCTGAAACATTAATAATTCAGAGTAATTCAGTCCAAAAAACACAACACGTGACTGACAGCTGTCAAGTGTGTGACATCACCCTTCAATTATACAATACAATCATTTATGGTTTAATGATGTGTTCAATAAAATGAACAATCCACAGTAAAGCACAGAAACTTAAAGGTGACATCCAGATAAGAGTTCCTCCTGAGCTGTTAATTTATATTTTCTGGGAGCACGGGGAATTTGCAATTCTCAGCACAGCAAGGCCTTTCTGAAATGACATTAACTTTCAGCAAGTAGTCATTAACCACACAATTGGTCCAAGATCACATACTAGGCTGCTGTGTACTATGTGAGAAACTCAAATTCCGCTCTGAAAAAGAGAGATCCCTTTTTTTCTTTCAATGAAGTGAAGCTCTTAACACTTCTTAGTCATTACTGTGTTGGTTATGCAAATACAATAATCAACACATAAATCTTCTGTTTTGGGCTGCAGATCAATTTACAGTCCCCTAGAAGAAACAGCAGAAAGCAATGGTTGGAAAGGGTAAGCACAGGCATATAGTTTACTTGCTTATAATTTTGACAATAAGGAGTTTAACTGTTCTCACTGTCTAGCCTGGAAAATAGGAAAGTTTATCTACATTTTTATTCACCAAACGGCTGAGTACCACAGAGAAAGCAAAACTGAACATACAGGCACAAATGGAACGAGACTTTCCGTGGGAAGCAGAATTTAGCCTGATCACCTTTAGCTTTGTGTTTTGTGGCTGGATTATCTCATATGTAATCAGGCATGAGACCTGACTGAACCTTTTCTTGCACTGGGCCACTCAGAGTCCTCTTTCTCATTCCTTCCCCTTAACGTGGATTCTTTGGGATATAAAAACACGGCCCATCCTGCAGCCTTTCTGTCGGCGGCGCACTGAACTGGATCTCACTCTCCAAACACCTATTCTCTTTAAACTTCTAAGGTCTTAATTTTTTTTGAGACTTAAACACTGGTTGAAATGACTGACAGGTTCCAAAGTTACTGGGAGGATAACCTGAGCTATTTTCTGACCTGTTCACTCACTGGCGGATGAGCAGGCAACTTCTGACCCACCCCGTACCTGAATGCCAGTCCCACGGAGTGGAGAAACTGTAATTGGTGATGTTCTCAGGCTTCATCGACTGCTTACAAAATCTGACAGAAGAGTAAAAGGAAGTTCCCTGACACTCTGATTCAGTTTGGGCATCTGCTGCAAAGATTTCTTTGGCCTACGCCCTAGCTTCTAGAAGAAATGCTTCAGCTTCTGATACATGAATATGCTGAAGGAGCAGCATTTTGACTAGTGAACTTTCCCTGCTGCAACTATTTCCTCTCTTTCTAGCTTTTTCAATTGTTATTAAAAGAATGTGAAGAAATTGCAACTATACTTGAAAAAGATGGTCCATTTTCTAACAGCAACAGCAATTCCACACTTTCTGCAATGGTGAGAGGAAGAAAAACCAAACCAAACCAACCACCCAACCCTTTAGCTTGAAAGCCATTCACTTGCCTAAAGATAGAACCTTACAATCTGAGGGGAGATGGGAGGGAACCTTCCTCTTCAAAGAAATAAATAATGAGCTGCAAGATGTCCCTGTTCAAAGGTACCATACAAATTTAGCCAGACGATTCTCATTTTTGGAGGGAACTAGCTCAAGGGGTGCTGTGTAAACCAGAATCTAAACAGTGCAATCTTACTGCAGAACGAACATCGAATAGGGCAGGCCAACAGAGAACAGCAAGGAACTAATGTGTAGCCCTCTACTCTTTTTTTAATTAAAAGAATCCAGAACAATAAATGTGTGCTAAAATTCCCAAGAGGCCTGAAAAAGCTAGATCTCAAGGACAGAAAATCCTTTTCAGATCTGCACCCTTGTAAAGGTCAGCCTTGGCAAGGGTAAAGTTTAAGTCACAAAAATGTTTAGAAACTTGGCATCCCAGAGCACACAACAACATAAGGCCAGTTATGCCAGGTCTTCACACTGGGGTGTGCAGAGCACTTGCAGTGTGTATGTTAATTCAAACATTATTCCCAAAAAATACCCCAGCACTCAGCTGCTTCTTTGGAGGAGATGAAGGAAGTTGCTCCCTGCTAATCTTTGTGCAACGGGCAGCTTTGAGCCAAAACCTTCTGTCTGCCGTTGCCATGTACAATACAATCTGTCCTATAGATCTAGGTTCACATAACCTTGGCAAACTAAGTTTGGGAAGTTGTGTTTTAACCCAAAAACCTGAATAGATAGTTTTGTCCACTGCTTTAGTCAAGAGCTACAATAATATCCTCAGCAGCAGCCTGACAACAAACGAACCTGAGCAACTCCATCAGATGCAGCTAAGACTTTTTTCTCAGATTAGAGCAGTGCTCCTAAAAGTGACATCCAGCCAAAACACTCTGTGAGCTTATAAAGCTCCAAGAGAGGATATTGTCTTGCCTAGAATTTGAAATAAAAGTTATTACAAACTGCATGTGAAGATGAGCACAGGGCAGGGTGGAAGGGATAAGATACCTTCTAAGGATCAAGTACCAAACATAGAAGTGCAGCAGGCCTGGAGGATTAATGATGGGAGACGTTGCTGTCCAGAGTGAACCTTCTAGGTGGGAACTAAGCATAGTAGATGATACAATGAGGTATTTTGTGGATGGCCATCAACTTGTCTTCTTTCAGAGACAGAGGAAGAAAAAAATCACATGAATATGACAGTCACAGGTAACTACACCTACTGACAAAGTTGTCAGTGGCACATGAGCATCTGACTGATCAGCTAGCTTTTGATTCTGCCATCTTCAACTTGTAATGGTCAAAATTATATGCATACTCAAACATATACCCACATATACATATGCCAACACAGTAGATTACAGCTGACAGCTTTCTGAAAGCTACCAAAGTCCAGATAAAATGGAAGCCTATTCAAGCTGTTGTAGATATTTCATCTGATTTCTGTCACATCTAAAACTTTGTATAAAGCCATGTTAAGGAACAGCATCCTAAAATGAAAGACTGAACTGTCCACAAGCACTGTGGACTTGCAGGTGCTAAAGAATATTTTGGGGTGAGGGCTACAGGAGGAAGGGGCTGGGAGGAACAAGACAAACAAAATTCTTCCTCAGTATCATGTCTCCAGGGCTGATGTTGCTATTTTCTGTTTAGTCCTGGACTGGAAAGTGAAAATACAGTGTTTGAATTCTCAGGATTTTGTGTTCTTTAAGAAATCAATGCTATCTTCCCCTCCAGGAGCCAGACTAACACTGCCTTCTTCCACCTCCCTTACAGGACTTAAAAAATGGTGGAAGAAATGTGACTGGCTTAACTGCAGCAACATAACTGTCATGTACTTATAGCTGTGCTTGTCAAGGGTTTAATCTGAATCCAAGGCAGAAGCCAGGGACGGTGTGAATTTGCTAAATCTCCCTTTTGCTGCTCTTCCCTCTGTCAGACCCTGAGGTTTCAGCTCGCCTAAACTTGTATTATTGACCACTGTGAATGGTTGATACAACAGGAGCAGTTTTTTGGGGTGATGCTGAGATTGACCTGAATTCCAGGGCTTGCATTGAAGTACCACACCCCCAAAATGCATCTTCCACAAACTGCACTTTCATCCCACTTGAATCTTCTATGGAGAAGCACGTCCACACGCTCGCCCACACCCACACAAGCATATGGCCTGCTTCACACATGCGGGGCTTGTGCTCCACCCTTCTCCTGTCACCCAGTTACCACTGGCAAAATTAAATGTTTCATTTACAGCAGGGATTGGGAAGAAGAAAGGGATAGGAATAAAAATGAGAGTGGGAAAGAGCTAAAAAGCAGACTGAATATTCTGGTGCCTTCTCTCAGCCTCTACAATCTGTCCACAGTCATTTTTACCTCCACAGCTAGATCATGCTGGGGACATTCTCTGGGACCCAGACAATAATGTTAATAGAGACCATACCAGACTTGCTCTTTTTAGACCACTTCCCAATCCCCCATAGAAAAAGGTGGCTAAAATCTTCCCTAGGATTCAAACAAACTCCTCGAATATTCTCCACAAACCAGAATTTCCTTGGATTTGAGGCTCCAGCAAAAAGATCTTGTTCTTTTTCTCTCTGTGTACCAGCCAGAATGCATTTTGATCATATGATCTCTCTGAAATTAGACAAGCCTAATAGCAGGCTGCACAGCAATTGCACACAGTTTAACTCCTGCTCACTAGTTTAACTCCAGTTTGACAGTTCATATTGAACTATTTTAGCTAAACCCAGATTACAGTCATTCAAGTTTTCCCTTGCCTGAACTGATTAAAAAAGCATCCACGCACAAAAAACTCTGCTGGCTTAACCAAAACAGTGCAACACCAGGCTTACAGCTAAAGCTCTGCGTACAGGGAATTCCTAAGGACACAATGCCCTCCATCCTTTGCCCCCGTTTATGTGCTCAGTGCATCACTCTTGGGTGCTTCTTCCAAGAATCTTTTCTCAGGAATCAAACTTCCATACGTGCTAACATGTCTGTGTAGTCCAAAAACTTCTGACACAGGAGTAATCGGCAAGGAGAGAAACTGCCTGCACAGATAAAAACGGCCATGGAAATGTGGTTGAACCTGATCACTTTAAAATGTTGCTGGATGAGCAGGCTGATAGGCAGACAGTCAGGACAGCTTTGGCTTCCTCAAAGAACAAAGCCAAAAATTTAATAACATCATTTATTAGAATTGCTGTGTTGCACAGAGATACTTTTTGCCTCATTATTAATTATTTACTATCTAATAGTATACCTTACCATGCAAGATAAGACAGTTTCTTACTATCTTTGGCCCTAGCAGCCACAGGCTTTACATCACAAGTTTAGTTTTTCTTCTTGACTTCTACATGTCGTAATTTCTGCTTTGTACAGTTTAGTATTTCCCTTCTATTACTTTTGTTACTTTTAAAAGTATTTTTCCTTTGCCACTAAATTGAGATGCTTTATTACCAGTGTCATGGTTTAACCTGGCAGGCAGCCAAATACCACGCAGCCGCTCGCTCACTCCCCCCGCCAGTGGGGCGGGGAGAGAATCAGAAGGGTGAGAGTGAGAAAAACTCGTGGGTTGAGATAAAGACAGTTTAATAGAACAGAAAAAGGAAAATAATAATAATAATGATAGAATATACAAAATGAGTGATGCACAATGCAATTGCTCACCACCCACGCTGACCGATAACCAGGTAGCGATCGGTACTTCCTGGATCACGCCTACCATTCATATACTGAGCATGATGTCACATGGTATGGAATACTCCATTGGCCAGCTGGGCTGGCTGTCCTGATTACATTCCCTCCCATCTTGTGTACCTAGCTCAGTCAGTAGGCATGGGAGCTGTCCTTGGACTAGGAGGGTACTTAGGAACAACTGAAAACATCAGTGTGTTATCAACATTCTCCTCATGCTAAATCCAAAACACAGCACTAGGAAGAAATTTAACCCTATCCCAGCCGAAACCAGCACAACCAGCTAATCCCGTTTCCTGAATGTGCACTCATGACTTTCTGGCTTTCACCATTACACTTAGGAGCTAAACAGAAATTTCTGTTTTCAAAAAGTAATTATTCAAGTTTTCAAAACTAATCCAATACATTTAGTTTTGTTTGACTGTCTCAGAATTAAGTAGCAATTTATTATATTTTGTTTGGATTATTAGTTAATATATCATATTACCGAATCAAAAGTTATTTTACATGTCTGGTAACGTGTGCAACTTTTAGTCTACCAAGTACTTGGAAGTCATTAATAAGCCAGATGAAAAAAAATCTAAAAAAGTATATTAACCAATAACTGAAATAATCTTTATAATAAGAAAGTATAATATTGCTTCATATGGTTCATAAACACTCTAAATGAAGTCCAAAATTGAACTTTAATACTTGAAGTGATTCATTTTACATACCTCAGTTAAAACTTCTGTATTGTGCTGCATAACTCAAAATTACCCTCGAGACTAGAACTTCATGCAACAAAGCTCTTTAATATTAAATTTTTATTCGAGTGACTGGCACAAACGGTCAGCTTCATCAAGGGTTCAAAGCGCCTGCAGCTCGCCGTGGCCCTCTCCCCTCTCTTTATGACTTCATCCAGCCCCAATTATACGGCCTAAGAAAGACAAATCTCAAGCTTTCCATTTACCCTTCTGAAATCCATTTTATATTATTAGATTCTCTTATTTCAAATGCCACATCAAATATGGTTCAGCGTCATTTTACTGCAGTGAAGCACAAGTCATATTTCATTATATTATCCAATAATTACATTGTTTGTCTGCCAGTTCACTCCCATGAACATGTCATTTTGAAAAACTCTGTTGTGAGAGGCTCCTCTTATAGACACTGAAAGGAGCAAACAAGATGCAGAGCCCTGAAATGACGTTGAGCACTTTTTGATTCTGTTTGCAAGGCTGATACATATTGGGACATATGGCAGCATTCAAAAGACTACATGCTTCATATCAGTAGGCTATGTTCTAGTTACTTGCTTCTGGCTATTAAAAGCTGTGTTCAAATTTGACTATCACTTAAATCCATTTGAATTAGTTATTAGACATACCTTCATAACTGTGAAAAAGTTCTCATTGCACAGAAAAAGTATCTTCCATATCAGAATTATTAATAAATTTGAGCTAGAAGCCTTCTTTTCCAAATGTTGGAAACAATAGAATGTGTACATCAGTTTCTGTTTTTCAGTTACACACATTAAAAGCACGTAGAGGCCTACATAAATTCATCTTCAGATGTGACTGAACTGTGTAAGACTGAGGACACATTGTGGTTGCTTCAAAACAATTCAATCCTGCTACCCCTGTCTCTTTTGGGGACTGTGTGATGTGGTGTGCACACTGCCATGAGCCTGGAATGCATAAACACCTGTGCAGGTGCACACTCAGCACTAACGCATCAAAAAAGCACTCACCTCTTTACATGCACCTACATATAGCGGCTGAGTGACCTGTGTGTTTAAATGCCATACTGAATGAAGCCTTCTGTTAAGGAAAAAATCGGGGGGATAAATGATAGTGGACTGGCAAAGGTTAATGCTAGCCTTGCCAGAAGACTCTCCCTAGATTCCCTTTATTATCAATGGAGAAGGGTGGTCTGGAGTAAAAGCCTTGATGTCAAGATTTTGATTTACCCTCTTGAAGGAGTCGTCTTATTCTCCAACAAGTATGCAAAGGGTTTAACCTCAGAAGGCTTACACCAGGCCTTTGTATCTCTTATTTTTGAGCATGGCCTTCACTCAAACATGCACATAATTATAATTATACACAGAGTGAATAGCCAACGGAATTATTTACGTCTTTAAAGTTAGGGACACACATAAATATTGATTCTGGGCTTCAGCATGGTTATACACGCTGAGTCTTGCTTGCTCTGCTAGACTAATGTTACCCTTTGTGACTACTCACCAATATTTCTCTATTAACAACTTTCTGTGAGCTCTCAGTTGTTGTAGGAGGCAGAGAACCCAGTTTCTCTCCTGCAACAAGGCAGGTACTTTCTGCAGTTGTTTGTGAGTGGCTCATGCTTCCTAAGTACTGGCAATCCTCAAATCTTTGGGATGGGGAGAAGCACTTGTATGAGATTTATGTGGTAACAGACTCTCTATGGGATGACTTTTCTCCAGAGTGAAATCTGGTGTCTTTGCACAGCTCAAAAGCCAGCTTGAGAAAACAGTGATGAAAGTGTATAATTTTTAGAAGTGAAGTGGCACTGTCTTACTCACTGCCTCTCATTTTTCACTTTGCTATTAGTGTTAAGGCAATACCAAGGCTTCCCATTTCTGGAGGGAACTGGTGGTCTCCTGGGTGACTGTTCTGCATAATGACAAGTTCATCCATGACATCTGGGACTGGGAATACTCAGCCCCAAATAGATCCACTCCCACGTAACTGCACTGAGGCACAGGCTCATTTCAGATGCATGAAAAAGGCAAGTGAAATAAATGTATTATCTCATTTAAAATGCATACAGTCCCAGGAAGCAGGATAGATTGTAGGTGTCACTAAACAGTGCATAGTAAATAAATCATATTTGCAATGCAAGACACTTCAGCTAGCCAAAGCCTGAGGTGTTTAGGGGTATAGAAACTGGAGGCCTGGACGTTTTCAGGACTACAGAGCTCAAATCTCTACGTGGTATTTTCAGCCATGAAATCACAGTTAAAGGTAGAAAAAGTCCCATCTCTGCTCAGCTACATTTGCAAATGCATAGGAGCCATGGCATACAGACTCTTACACGCACCTCATTGCTATTCAAAAGACCAGTGATGAGCAAATGGTTCCCAACTGTAATACCCGACGCTTTTCTCAGCATCATGTGCATAGTAGTAAATTTTCTTCCAGCCAGTAAGTGTATGCAAATTCTGCGCTCTGTAAACGAGCAGGCTGCCGCCTAACCAGTATTCTCCATTTGTTTATGTCAGCCTCACTGGTGGTAATCCAGGCAGGCTGGACCCACACAGGAATCTGCTTCATGCAAGATACGGAGACATGCTGTTTACTTCGGTTGTCATTTCCTTTGGATGTTTTCCTACAGGAAGCAGGAACTTCCAGGTATCCCGTTATCAAGTTATTATATAACTGCTCTTGCTTTATACACTGGAACATATTTCAGCGTATAAAGGTATAAAGTGCCTATTCTGTGCCGCAGAACTATTGTCTATGAATTCAAGCTGGACCTTGAGAACATTATAAACAGGAAGAAGTGAGGCATTTAAGACTAGCGTACTTATTTTCATAGAAATAAGCAAGCAAACAAACACAAAGTGGAGGGGGACCAGAGAATAGATGGAATCTTCCTTGCTGGAATTATGCAAGACTCGGTTTTACAGGGCCCTGGATAACCTAATCTAAGGCCCTCATTACAACAGAAGATTGAGCCGGATTATCTCCAGATCATCCCTTCCAACCTCAAATCGTCTATTACTCTCTGGTAACTGTTACAGTGTGGTAAATGCTGGTAAAAGATGATAGAAGAATCAGAATTAAAATATATGCCTCTAAAAACAGTCTTATTGCTAATGCATTTTGAAAAAAATCCTTAATTCTCATTGACTATTACTTACGACAGCCCTTAACATAAGCGCTCTGTGGGGCTCTCTGCATTTTGGCATTTAAGCATCATGTAAGCCAGTGCATACAGTGTTGGCTTGGACCTAGATTTTAAAGAAGGCCGAGGAAGGTCACTCAACCCAACTGTGTCTGAGTTTGCATTTAAGACACAGATGCACAGTATTTCCCTATCATTATTTCTACCAGTGTTTCACCTCCTGGGTGAGGGAAGCCATTGGGTATCACAGTGATAAAATTTCACCCCTCCAGATATCAACCGGGAAAGGCGTGGTGGAGAGAGTCTGGTTAATATTGTATCTCAGACAAATACACCAACTCTCCAGTCGGCAACTGAATACTAACAGAAAACCTTGGGTCTCAGTCTGTGCTGAGCTGACGCCATACTACCGCCCAGTCCACGTCGCACTTGGGGTTCCTGAACAGTCACCATTTGGGCAGACAGGGCTTCTGAGTTCCTCAAGCTCTGCAGGGCCAGGAAAGCCTGCTACTTCAGGAAGCTACACTTTTCCCTTGAGTGGCAGGGTCCCCAATTTCTTCGGAAGCCAAGATCTCAGCTGATCCTGGTGTCTTGCAGCTGTGAGAAACAGTCCTCCTAGAGCCATTTAAAGACAGTTCCCACAAGCGCTAAGCCTCATCTGCAAGGCACTGCAGTTGCCTGCTCCAAGCACTGCCCCAAGCTCAGGCCTGGGCCACGGCTATTTCCTCTCAGGTGCTTCGTATCCGTAAGCAACTTCTGCTCCTGTTTGGGACAGAATGCACAGATCAAGTGACAGAACATCAGCACATCTCTATTTGAAAGTGAGTTTTAACCTTCCTTAAAGATGAAGTCCTTATGTAGTTCCCTGACACACAGACCATCTTCTATGGCTTTGGTGTGGAGTTTGGTTCCATACTGAGTGCCGGTCCATGTAACCTGTTATTGATATAACTGTCTGATTTTCACCAGCCCTAATAATCCAGATAGAACAACGTTTATAGGAAACTTTGCTGTAGTCTCCGATGACCGAAGAAATTACTTTCCATTTCTTGCTATGTTTTCCTCTTAAGCCTACACGCTGGCCTCATACCTGCACCGGACTGAACAGAGTTAGGGGCAAACTGCATAGACTGTCTGGAGTACAATGAAATCAGCTGATATACTCAGCTGAAGAGCTTTTATAGTGACTTTAAATAATACACCTAACTTAACTATTTTAAAATGGGCTTAAACTAGGCTGATTTCCAGAAACAAAACATTTCAATATGGGTAAGAAAGGCCAGTAAAAAAGTAAGAAAGTTAAAGACTAGCCAATGCTCATAAAAGTAACAGATGGTGAAAATTAGAGTGCAGTAGGGTTTGTAAAATTCCCACTAAACTTTTTGGTATTAGCTGAACTTATGTTCTTTGCAAATCTCCAAGTCTTGACACAAAAGCAAGAAGATAAAAATTAAGAAACAAATACAAGTGATTTCTCTCCCTACCAGACGATTCTCTTGCAGTATTAGCAAACAGGCAGGTAAGACTCAGCTTTTTGTATCTAATGGGACGTTTATAATGGGAATTCTGATGAGACACATGAATGTACAGTATCAAGCTTTTGTAACGGAGAAAACAGGACGTGAGCCACACAGAATTAATGCTATTAATGGAGAAGTGTTTCCCTGGAGAAGTGGGAATAGCCATACTTGAAAGCTGGAAGAAGGGAGAGAAGTCTCAGTGTCAGGATGGAAGAAGCCTCCCAGCCCTGCTCGTGGGGCAGAGAGCAGGAAGGCGCCTTCCGCGCTGCGCTAGTACAGCCCGGCGAGCCATCATGCTCGGCACCCAGAATGCTGAGATGCCTGATGTTTTGGGGAACACACTGAAAGCAAGGTCAAGGAGGTCTGTGGCCTTTCAAGAACTGCATCATGCTTTTGATAAAAGAGCGGTAGCAACAATAATGGTGCCACACTGGCATTTGTGTGATTTTACTGATTAGGTTGATGCACCTACATACATCTTGCTTTTTTGATTCCAACTTGGCAGAAGAGCTCATGATGAGATGAGGAAAAATGAGTCTCTGATATCCTAGGATCTCTTCTGGATTTGGTGAACTACTTTCAGCATGGCACTGGGATGTGTGTGTGATCAGGTGGGTGTGAAATGTAATATACTTGAACCTTTACAAGTATTATGTACAACACCAAAGAAGTGTAAGACAGGGTCAGAAGCAAAACAGGTCTATTGTAAGACTGAATTTCTTTAAATTGACAAATAATGCTATTTCACAGTAGCGGTTCTGCCTCAAACAAGAGGTTTGTTTCTTTTAATCTTTCCTATTTTAGTAATTACTTGTGAATGTCTCCCTAAATAGAAGAGAAAGGCTGTTCCTGACATGGCCTCTCTCCAATATTCAGGCTTGCTTTCTAAATTCCAAAGTGTAAGATAGAAGAGGAGTGCAGATCAAGTATTCTGATGCTTGCTCGTGGCCCTATTTTCTCCTTTAGAAACTCGACAGTGACACCAGGAAGTTTGCCTAACCTCACCTCACATCTATCACTAGCTCTTCTTTATTTTGTCCTCCAAGAAGTATGTGACTGATCACATGAATACAAATGGCACCAAACTGATTCAGAGGTTTTAGCCTCTCTACACATTGCAGATACAGTGAGGAGACATATTAAAAGGCCGCTTGCCTGGGCAGACAACTATGAACCATCTCACATTAAGCTGCCACGGAAGAACTGGTTAAGCAGCCTAAATATGAGGGCTGCAGGTGTTGTCAATGATTTGGCTCCCATGCTTCTGGGTCATGCAGGAAGCATCTGGAGTGGCATTGGGCAGCCACAGTGGGCAGCCATATCAGGCACCCAGTAAGAGAAATCTCTCAGAGGGACACCTGATCTGGGGCTTCTCCGGTCCAGGTCTGATTCATCAACTTGTGCTAAAATGCCACCCAAATTATTGCTGGAAACAAGTTGTTTGCTTTAACTGGGAAGTGGCAGTATACTTTAGTAGCATTAATCCACTTGTCGTCACTACCAGTACAGATCCACTTCAGCTTTACAGACTAAGTTTGGGCTTTAGGTAGTCCTTAGTTTTATTCACTTACACTGCTTTTTCTACCTATCTCCTCCCTTTAGTAGTGGAACAGAAAGAGGAAAATGACCCTGTTCTTGCTTTTGGCCAATGATCAATCAATTGTTTGAAGACCTTTCCTCTACCCTAAAGAAAACAATGATCAGCCCATAAATCCCTGCTTTTCTTTCCTATTACGCTAAGCTTACCACCTCCAAAAATAAGCACGTTATCGTACCTCAGGAATGAGATCAAAAGTAAATACCATAATCACACTTCTAATAGTAACTTAAAGCAAGGTACATGACTATAATTATTAGAGTGATCAGAAAAAGATGATGGGCTAACAGAACAAAGTAAGTATTTACATAAGAGAGAATTTATAATTTCAGTATGACAACATTAATTAATTCAATGATAATTGCTGACTTTCTATCTTTAAAAAAATCAATTAACATCAAACCAAATACGCTAACGTAGCAGTCAAATCCATGCTTCTTCCCCTCTGCCAACACCCACAAAGGGGCATTTCTGGTCAAGAACAATAACAATCGTTAACAGTTGTTGAACAGTAACAACAGTATGCATTTTGGTTAACACCTTATACCACAAAGACAACAGTTATTGGAGTGATGCATTTCTCTTGGGGTGACAAGAAACCACAGTATTTCCCATTAATGGTGGAAAAGTTTCCGTTTTGCTGCCTCCACCCCCCGGGCAGCCATCCCAAACCCCAGGGCTGACCAGCTCTTCCTACGTGCCCCTAGACGCCTCACGCTCCCGCCCCTGCCTTGCTTTTCTGCCTGGCCTTGGGTGCCCACACCAGCCCTCGTATTCCCGTGCCCGGCCTCGTGCTCCCGTACCACCTTCCACTGGTCAGACCAAAGCAGATCCCACCAAGGCTTGACCCTGTCCTCACTTGCAGCCATTACACCAGAGGATCCAAAATGCTTTTCAGCTCATCTGTGAAAACGAGTATCAGCTCGGGTTTCACTGACCAGCTGCAACTAGAACTAGGCACTCAAGCCAAAGGACAGGTTTTGTTTTTGGTTTTGGTTTTTTTTAGAATAAGACTCTTCTTTTCAAACTATGTTTTTCTATATGTGAAATGTTTTGGCTCAGTTATAGATTGAAACAGTAGCTCTCCCCTCCCTCTCCCCCACTTGGCTCAAGTCACTACTGTGACTCAATATGTGATTTTGATTTATTAAGACTAATTTCCCACAATGAGCAAAACAAAACACATACAATGGCCCATCTGGGCAAATAATTTCTGAAAATGCTTGCAAGACAAATAGCACAGCATACTCTGAGATGCAACACATGAATAATAAACAGGCATTTTAGCATTATGTATTTGCTAGCATATAATAAGATATGCTAGATTTATGTTGAGATTCAGATTTGTCTTATTTTAAAATGCTACATTTTCATTTAGTTGAACCAGTATTTCACACGATTTCTGTTTCTATTGAAATCTTGATGCTGTTTTTAATACTAAAAAGTCATTTTTTAATTCTAATTAAAATTATTTAATTATATCTTAAGTCACTACACTAAACAGAACCAAACAAACAACCTGCAGACCTCAGGCCAGCAAAAGTACACTGATTTCAGCCAGGGATGATATATACCTCAATTAGCAATACATTACAACGTTAACATATGCTCTCCATAAAACAGTGGGACTGGACTAGAAAGAGCTCTCCTGTTGTGATTCATGGACAAACTTCTGGTTTTGACAGGAGTTTTAATGCCACAGCAGAACCAAGGTTAGAGCTTCCACACTCCTTTTCTTTTTAAAACATAAGGGCGTATGAGAGAAGAAAACCACTGCAGACAGCCCAGTGACCGGCGCTGCCAGGCCTTGAACGAGGAGATCCCACATCTCCAGATGAACAGCCTAATGACTGAATTATTATTGGCAGGTCTGCTTTTCTATCTGCCCCTCAAGGTACGCATACAAAGGGAAGCTGAGTGAGTTTTTTCTTCCTTCATGGCCACATCTCTGTATTTTCCAATAGGAGCCCAGCTGAGCCATCCCTGCTCCTTCCCGTGCATGCCCCTCCCCGTGGCTGCTCCCCAGCAGCCTCACCAGGGATGCATAAGTCAGGAATGAGGAAGGGGCACAAATTACTGGTCTCAAAGCAATAGCAGTTTGCAGAAACCTAAGACCAGAATAGGATTTTAACAGACTTCAAATGCCTCAACCCGCTATTTGAATATATTTCTTGTAAATTTTACTCCTTCTAATGGAAGCCCTGACAGATTAATGCTCCTAAGCAATCAGCAACTACATCCTGTTTAATTGCCTGAGAACTACAGCCTTTATTGCAAGAAACATTTCCTAGTGAAGCATCCCCCTTACTATGTAGTCTGCTATATACTACCATATCCTGACACACTACTGTGTGATACAATGCTTTGCAAAGAGGGCTCTTCGTTGATTTTAATTTTTCTTTGTAACAAAAGAGTCCCCCCCAATAGACAGCGGATGCATTTTCTCAACTCTGATTGGCAAGTCAATGTGAAAATATGTTACAAAAGCAAAAAGCTTCCAACGCAAAGATCACTTGCTAAGAACTATATATGACATAAATCTGGCAGGTTCTTTAAAGAAACAAAAGAGAGCTAAATTGCTACTAGATTTTTGTTTATTTTTCCCAGGCTGGCAGCATTTATGCATCTTTTCTTGCTTTAATCACAGATATGATGAACTCTGATGTCTTCAAAATTTTTATACAGTCTACGTTACCTATGTGTATATATATATTTCCTAAGAAACAGAAAACCATACAGAAGACCACACAGAGAAAGATTATGCTCAGTCTTTGAGTAAGCTGGATTGTTTCAAGCACTGGGATGAGTTGTTTCATTGCATATAGATTATGAAAAAGATCATAACTTATCTCAGAGTTGAGCATTCAGCATCTGTATCTGGAAGCAAAGAGATGTCTGATTTTTAGCAGGGGAGAATAAAACCAGCCCATGAATCTAATAAGAACAAACATTTTTAAAAAAATAGGATGAGAAATAAACTCCGCATAACTGATGAAGTAATCCGAGATGATAGTTTATTGACAATAGGAGTGAACAATTTTTACACAGCAGAGCAGGAAATAAAAAAAAATAAAGAGCCCATTTGCTCGTTCCTGGCATTATAAGACTTTCACAGAATGGTTTGGGTTGGAAGGGACCTTAAAGATCACCTAGTTCCAGCCCCCCTGCCATGGGCAGGGACACCTTCCACTAGACCAGGTTGCTCAAACCCCCATCCAACCTGGCCTTGAACACTTCCAGGGAGGGGGCATCCACAACTTCTCTGGGCAACCTGATCCACTGCTTCACTAGCCTCATAGTGAAGAATGACTTTAAATATAATTGTTTCAGGTTTCATTAATTCTATCTTTATTTTCCTGAAGCATATGCATTTCTTGCTACTATTTATTAATCAGCCAATAACTATTGTATTAACTCAATTATCACTGCTGTTTATATTTGGAGATGAAGGTGGCGAGGGCCGTTATTGCCTTTATCATGATGTGAATTCAAAAAGGACCAACACAAATGTAGAAGTGTGTGCTTCAATGAAAACCTCTCTTGTACCTGAAGTGCAGACAAGCTGAGGCAAGATTAATCTTTGAGACTTCTATGACCCAGACCATTCAAAACCTGCACTGAAGATTCAACAGTCTCTGTTGTGTTATGGACCGCTTTCACCAGTTGATTGGTGACGTGGATCTTACGTTACTTGTAAAAGACAAAATCAGTCTTGGGGTGAGCCTCAACAGGCTATGATGGTGTGCCCTTGGCAGTACCACAGTGAGAGAACACAGCCTTTCGCCTCCTATATTTCTGTACGGGATTACCATCACAGAAGTACCTGAATAATAGAGGCTGCATGCAATGAATCCTGAAAGCCTTGAAAGTGTACTACGTGTGCACAGACTGTCAGAACGCTGTACACGCTACACAACTAGAACCGGAGCCCCATCCCTTCAGTCTGTCTTTCTATTAATCTGTGCATCTGCATTAAATTCAATGCCTCAAATTACAGATAGTCTGCTTGGTTAGCCACCGAAGAGAGAATTATTATCTCCGGGATTTCCAGATGTCTTGCTTCACACTTCCAAAAGGGATATGGAGCACCTGAAATCCTGAAGAAATGTCCAAAGTCTCCAAATACTTTGGATAGAAAAAAAGAGGACCTGTTTTGGAAATCCAGACATATGGCAGTACTAGGAAAGGTGCTCTGTTCTGTAAGAGACACAAGTCTCTACAGGTTTTGGGAGGTATGTGGGGGGCAAGCAATAATACTTCTAAGCCTGTTGGGGCTGTTTAAATCCCAAGTACTAGAAGTAATATAGCAACAGTCTTTCTCAGATGACTACTTTTCTTTCTATGTTTTCATTGGATGAAATGAAGAACAGAATATTTTGAGTCTTAGTCCAAGTCAGCTACAAGTTTGGATGAAAATCAAACAAACTTGTCTCCACTTAAATCTAATATAAAAAGTCTATAATGTAATAAATTTTATAGATCTCTGAAAAAATATATACACTTTTAAATTAAGTAGTAGTTAAATGATTTATTGTATTATTCTCTATTGTCTAACCCAATTAAATTCACATTCAAGATTAAGTTATGGCTAGCTCATATTATTGATAGGAAACATCTCAGTGCTGTTGCTTCGAACTTTGCTACGATGGCATCCTTTGTACGCAAATCTAAAAGGAATTCAAGTTACATGCGTTTCTTAGTTCAGCTGGCAGATCCATGAGACTTTGATGGGGAAAAAAAAAAAAGAGTATGTGGGTCCAGATTCAGCAAGATTTGCTTTGGCATTGCTCTCATTTTAAGCGCTAGGATATTGCACTGTCTTCTTGAATTACAGCCATGCTCTAAGCATTCATCTCTGACTGACAACAGCAAAACACACTGATTCTCAAAATCTGTCAAGATTAGATTTAGGCTGACAAAAGACAAATAAGTTAAACTTGTATAATACTTACTATATTATAATCCTTTGAGAATGCCCATGCAACCCTGCTAGTAAAGTTATAGTCAAAACTTTTTCACTTCTCCCTAACGTTCTCATTGCTTTTCAATGCAATTGATCCTTTAGGATTTTTAACCTTGGCCTCAGAACCGCTTGTGTTTGAACTGTGAACAGCATTATGCTGAAGAAAAACATTAAAACATATTTAAGTGTGATTATGTGGCAAGAAGCAGTAGTCAAAAAAGGCGCAATGGGGGATTTTATGTTTATCATCAGTTGCAGTTCACATCTGCTCTATTCACAAAAAAAGGGGAGGAAAAGATGTTATTTCTAACCGCTAGTTCTTCAAATTCAACCTGGGACTTCACTTGATCTGTTTTTGCATTACTAAAAGTAAAAGTTACTGTAAATTGTAACTCGGTAATTCTATTGATATGTGAATCAGCAGCTACAATAAACCCTTCAAATACATTATCTGCCAGGGATGCAAATAACAGTAATTGTTGAATAATATCTAAATTTCACTTTATTTTTGGCTTTGCAAAGTGGTTATGGAATAGCCTGCTATTTGCATAATCATTTTTTAAAAAACCAACAACTATGTGGTGAGGATTTAAGTCCCAGATGAAAAAAACCGAGGAACTGCTATAATCTTCAACGAACTGGCATTTCAGCCTAAATGACAGGCAGAAATGGCAGATGACTTGCATACAGATTATTTGTAATGTGCTGGAGTTGGGATGCGGGATGCACCAACTAGAACAATAATACATTGACAAGAGTTTTGTTCATGTCCATGGGATTTAGGATCAATGACGTTATAAATCTCTTTACATTTGTGTATAAGTCATAATAAGGAGCTAACAAAGAAATGGGTGCTGTACACCAAAGACTGTCAGTTTTGGATTTAAATGAATGAACAGTTTGTTACTTCTGCATGGCCAGTGACAAGCCACTCCTGCTCACAGCCTTGTGCTACATTGCTACCCCAGTCACCAGCGGCCCACGTTATCTGAGGCCCCACTGACCCTGCTGCACTGCACTGCTGCGTCTGCAGCCCGGGGTGGCCAGCATGGGGGAAGGAGGCTGAGCAGTAGTCGCAGAGTGATGAGGAAGAGCCAGGGTCTGGCAGGTGGAAGAGGATCTATCGAAGACAGCAGTGATTAGATTTGCTCCAGAAATTGTTAAGAATTGCTGAGCTAAGGTACACCTTTTACAAAAATGAATCCTGTTGATTTGAAAGTAGTTGTAGTTGACAGCACTCCACAACCTCAGCAAATTGATCTAGCAGCAGATTATTCCGATTTTCAAAAAACACGCACCTTTGCAAAACAGAATGAGAGAGAGAGAGAGAAAGCCAACGGGTCCAGGCTCTCTGAGAGATAGAGGCAGCATGGCTGGAGCTTGTTTTGTTAAGACAGGAATGTTACTTCTCTTAAAAAATCTCAGCACATCTTTCTCTTATCCAAGAATATGCTCTCTTCTGGGTAGTTTAGCAATACTACTTAAGTGGCAGAAGATTATTGGGGCCTAGATACATCAAATCACCTACGATGCGCACGCTGTGCATTGCTTTGTTCTTTGCTCTCCAGGCTTCCTGCCTCTCTAGGATTGCTTCTGTATATGGAATATGCAACTGTTGCTTAAAACGGTGTTGCAAATGTCAAACACTGAAGAAGATACAAAGATAACACCTTATTTTATCACTGTTTAAATTCCACCTTACATATTGCCTCCAAAAAAAAAAAAAAGAATAATTTAATGAAAAAAAATCAATTTGCCTGTAAAATGAGTAATGGGATTCCGTATAACTCTTCCTCTATACAGTCTACACACATTATTGATGACACTTCAAACTCCTGATTTAATCGGCTTTTCAGTGTCAGTTTTTATTTGTATATTAATATCACAACTGAAATGAAAATTCAAGAAGCAGAAAACAGCTACACATGTTTGATGTTGTATGTGAAAGCCTCAGATATTTAGCAACTTCTTTGATGCTTTGATCTCTGAAGAAATCTTACTAAAATTATGATCAAAGGAATTTATATTATTCCAAGTACTTAAGAACGAACCATCTTAGGGCGATAATCAGTATTCTGTTTAATCCTTCACCCTTGGAATCCATTATTGTTAAGCACCTCAATCTGATGGGAGTTACATTTACTTAAGGATGATATTCTAAAACAGAATTAGATATAACAGAAAGCAACACTTCCAACTTACAGAAAGAGCTAGGAATTGGATTTTATTCTTCTGACTAAAAAGTGTTCTTTGAAGCTGTTTTTTAAATGTACATAACTTAAGAAAATCGGTATGCAGTTCATTATGAGATTGTTCAGATTTTTATTTTTCTACAGCAGACAAAGAAATAGGATTTCCAATACACGGCTACTTTTAATTTAATCTATTTCTAACTATTTCCTATTGTCAGTGTTTACAGATATGGATATATCTAATATTTATAAAGTAAATTAACACTCTACTTCATAACATGCAAAGGCAGATAAATAATGAATTACCTTTTCATCAATCTGACCACATAATGTCTATTTCACCGTAATATTAAGTACCGCATCAGACTGGTTGTTGTAATCCCCCATGGCAAGTTAAATCAGTGTGATACAAAAAATCCCTAAACTGCAGCCTACAGAACAGTAGAAGAACATTAGAGCCAAGCAAGATTTAACAAAAACACTAATTACTGGTTGGATTATGGATTTACCACCGGTGGTTGATGAGAGGTAAAGGAGGGTTGTACTTTTGCAGGAGCAAAGAAGAGATCAAACCTTGACTCCCAGTCACAGCCACCTGTATTAATAACCTCCCACATCCTGACTAAGCAATTCCTCCTCCCGTTTTACCTGTGCAGATTATTTTTCCTCCTGCACACCCCATCCGCAAAGGTGGACTTTAATCTTAGAGCTGTTTTCTACTATTTATATCCCCGTGCGCCATCGCTCTTTAGTGGTGAAAGATTACGAGTAGACTAATGTGCAAACACATCTGACTTTGAACACACTGTTGTAAGCATTCTTCCAAGCTGACAAGAAAACATGCCTACTTTAAATGAAAATCAATCTCTGTTAAATCTGTTAGCTCCAGCTCATTTGGACTGGCACTACTTTAAGAGCTCACAAAGAGGTGTGCTGAAGCAGTAATATCAGAGAATCATGCATTCAGCTTCGAAAGACGGCAGATGCAGCAGGACTGCAAGCGCATCTGAGGGAACCCAAACAGATGATAGAGGCAGACACAGGTTAATCATGCCTCTGACAAACTCATTGGTAGGTTATCTTTCCTTTTGGGCTGAGGGACTCGAGAACAAGGCCTGTCAAGGAAATGTTTTCAAAGGTGCAAGGTTAATTCATCCCAGAGCACCTTCTGTCCTGACTTCAGCATTCCGTACAGTTCAGTTATCACATCCTTATAGACCCATTTTGTCTTTTGATCTGTTTATATCTACACCACTGAAAAACGAGAAGCTGCACAAACAAGGAGATACTCCTCCAACACAAGAATGTCACAGGACTCCTAAAGGCGCTCACACAGCCTGACTCTAGTCACAAGCTTCATGTGACCTGTGGGGCTCAGGAGTTCCTCTGTGTTCCTGGGACTGTGGACTGTAGGACAGTTAATCACCAGCTACGGAACAACAGCCAGGAATTAGAGCAACTTCCAGGGAAATAATTTTGCCTCACTAGAGTTCATAAACCAGGTGACACAACAGAATCGTCAGTTGCCTTTAGTACCAGGCCCACTCCATGGCTATTTCAGGCCTGTGATCCTGGGAAATGTAACACAAGAAGCAATACCACCTAGTAATTTTAGCTTCAGCTCTGCTATCAAATCCAGTGATAAAATGCTTTTATCTCTAAAAATTACTTACTTGACTAAAGTGCTGAAGTTTATCAATTAAATTACTGATAAGTGGGTCCAATCCTCTGACTTTCAGTTCTGGATTATTAATTTGTGCCTTCAGTCCATTGGAAACAACTCGGCTAGTGTAACTGAAAAAGAAAAAAAAAAAGAAAACATCAGTGACTGTAACCACATCCATCGGAAGCAAAAATCATGTTAAAGGGGACTTACAAAAAGCAAGTATTTTGTAAATGGGAATAGAAATTTGTAATAAATATTTATGTTTTTAACTATACCAAATCAGAATAAAAATTACAGTTTCCTGCAGTATCGTTCATCACTTCAAACTATTCAAGTCACGAATCGACAACAATTTCATAAACCACATAGAGGTTCCTTTCATTCATATTTTAGTATTTGAACCTTTATAACTGACATTCTCAAGTTCTTCCGTGCAGCAGTCAAAGCTGATAGCTTCCAAAAAATCATTCTTTCATAATTACAGAAACCCAGGGAATTATGACAGAAACTAAACATCACGAGATTGAAGTAAAAACTAGTGAAATGGCAGTCTGATTTTTAAATGATCCTTAATCAAGGTGCGAGATTGCACTTCTCTTGCTAGACTAGCAGTTTATCACCAAAGCGGCTAGAGACACTGTAAAGCAGCACCTGCTGTTGTACCAGTGCTCCTCATCATGCCTCACCTGCATTACGAACTCACTAGCCAGGGTCCATGTACAGGAATTCTCTCTAACCAAGTCTTGCTTTATTTGAGGAATAGCAGCTGTTCTCACACCGCAATGACCTATCTCTTATCAGCAATCTTCTCTCACCGACTGCTGACTAAACAGTTACTGCCAGTCTTTTCTGGAATACACCACAGAGTATTCTCAAAACTTAATTGGCTTGGGGCTCCACCCATGTACTCTCATGGGGAAAATTCCAGGATTGTGCACATTTGGTCTCTACTTCTGAGCATGTCTTTACCACAGCTGAGGAGGTGAAGTCATCAGCACATGTATGCTGAATCCAGTGCTTCCTGGAAGTATTCCAACTACTGCATATTGGCTCCAGAGTTGATCTGTTCACGAATGATTTAAGTTCAACCCATCCGCAATACACTGCAAATCCCAGAGAGATAAAGAGCAACCTTTTTCAGCGAGTCATGCTTTTGAGGGTTGTACGTAACCACTCTCATCAGTTCGGCACTCATTTGTCACAAAGTGGATCACGGATGTTTGCATGACCAGTTATGAACTGGACAAGAGACTGTTCCCAAACCAAACTCTCTTAGACTCACACACATGCCTGCGAGGATCTCCCTAAGTCGCCATGTTGGCATCTTTGTAAGTCAGGTAGTAATCGGCTGTGCTCCTTTGGACTGAAATCTCAAGAGAAACATCCTGCTACATCTTTCACTTTGATCATACCTACATACTTCGATATCCCAGATGTTCTCCTATCAGTGAATTCTTCACTGTAAACTTATTTGTGCTGAAGCTGAGGACAGCACTTCAAAGCAGAAAGAAGTGCCCAAATTCTATTGTAGAAAGTATATAGAATGTGGCGGGGGGACACCTAGCTCTCCAAATATATTTGTCCTATCTTAATTTCATTTAGGATGAACAACAAATTTTATGCAAACTGCTGGCAAAGCATACTATATCATACTGCTGTAAAACGTGTGGCTTAAAAAGAGGAAGAACTGAGAATGGTCCACCTTTTCAGTAAACTTAATAAATTTCACTTCTCAGGAAAAAAAGAAAAACAAATGGTTTAGAATAAAGAATTAAGAAAAATAATATTTTTCACTAATAGCCAGATAGTATTTAGAGGACAAACATTAAGGAAAATCTTTTTCAGTGAGCCTGTATTTTTTTGTTCACTGAGCCTTTTAAAGGTAATTCTAATTTTCTAATTCTAAAGTTCTAATTTTTCTTGATGTGTAACTCATACTAGTATAAACTAATCTGGAAGTATAAACTTTCACGATGCAATGGCGTGTGCAAAACGATGGTCGGGTTCTGATCTTACAAGCGGACTCAGACAGCTGGATTAATGTCCCCAGGAAGAACCCAGCTAAAGTATTATTTTAAAGTCAAGACTGGTATAGATCATATCAATCCACATCAATTCATTTGAACAATATAGGAACACTGTTCACCTTACCTGCCTTTAGCTTTACCTTTATTCACAAATCATACGATTTGCTGAATGCTCATCATTGTTCACCATGTGAAAACACACAGTTACCCACTGTAGATGTACAGGGACACTTGACACAGCTTTTCGAGATCATCTAGTTGCAGTACAGGAGAAATTTAATTTAATGGGTCAGCTCCACCAGTCTGTTCAGTGATTCTCTGTGTGCATTGCTTTGTCTGATCACAAGCTCGCCAACAGCAGCAAAAAGCAAGGGTTTTCCTTTTCATTGTTCTTGACTGCTCTCGTTCAACCCCTGGTTAGAGCTATTGGAACTTCTCTACAGGCTTATGTCATTATAACCCAGGATAAAGAATGCAAAATTGCTTCCCCTCTGGGTTGGCTGGGTTGGGGTTTTTTTTGGCAAATAAGATTGGTTTTTTTAACCTCTGAATCACAAGCCTCCATTAAATGCCTCTAAGTGGTATTACAAACCTACAGCACTGCATGGAGTTTGCATAAACATGACCAATTTGGGGATAGCAGCAGCAGCAGCATTAATGCCAGTCCTCAAAGGGACCCAAAATGTGGAAAGTCAATCTCAGTCAACTCATATATATTGTTGTTGCTAAATACCCTCTTTTACATACCACATTATGAGGAAAATAGGACCATTTGGTATGAATGAGTTCACAGTCCACCAAGACAAAGAGGATACTCATACCCTTAAAGCTTCATAGGCATTTAAGGCCTCACTCTTCAAAGCTCTAGAGATATGCATAAATTATGCACAGATATTTCTGTTGCCCTGACTGCTTGTAATTAGGTTCATAATGTGGATTACCTAAATTTCAGACGTCAGAGAAAGCATGCATGAGTTGTGTGAATCCTGCATTATTTCCTTATCTCCTTGGTCTAGCATGGCTTCAGTATGGCAGTCACTAACAACTACATCTAACTGCTAACGCGAGGCTCCAGCACATAGGAGTTGGCCCAGCTATGGTCTGGAACATGACCTGCATGACTGGCAATGCCCAGAAAACCAACTACAGCCCTTTGGCAGTGGTGAAATAGATGTGATCTGCCAAATGAACGGTGTAAAAAGCTGATGTAAAGAGAGGCAAAAAACTTACTTGCAGAGCACAACAAAACCAACTCTTGGGTTTCCCCATAATAACCTGTAAGCTCTGCTTGTTCTCTGTGTCCTTACTGAGAGATCATTTCTATAACAAACCCAAGCCCGGAAAGACTCAGATGAACTAAAAAATGGTGAGTTCAGAGAAGGTGGGCTACACCTCTCACGGAGACGGAGACAGGGCAGAGAACTGAAGCAGAATTGCACAGCCAGCAAGAACGGAGAAATTCCTCCAGTCCGTCACAGCCAAGAACCAAAGACTGTACTAGAAAAAGATATTATGTCCATCTGACTCAAACTGCGAATCCTTCTACTAGCTCTGTATCATGCTAAAATACTTTGAAATAAACACTATATATTTCCTGAAAGATAATCTGATTACTTCACTTCTTTGCACTATCTATGACATTTTTTTTGTTGACATCAGATCCTGAATTACTGGAAATGTACATTAAGTAAGATCAGAAATTGGCTTGCTTTATTGAATAACCTGCAATTTAACTGAAATATTGTAGTACAGAATTGTTAACTCTGGTTACAGCTCTAGTACTTTATTCATACTAAACCCAGAAATGTCAGCAGAAATGGCCAGGAAAGTTGTATTAAAATACTGTCACTGGAGCAATCCTGAAAGTAACTGTTACATTGGAGCCCAAGGAACAGCACGTGCAGGCAGAATTTTCATCCAGACCTCAAGCCTCATGCCAATGTTATTCCACTGATCATTTGGGCAAAGCTATGATACTTTAAAAAAAACAAAAACAAATTATATAAAACAACCCCCAAAACACAGCTTTACAGTATTTCAGAAGAACTGTATCAATTATTTTAGATCTTAGTTAACATAGCTCATCACAGGTTTAAAAAAAGGTAAAAAGTGAAATGCTGTTTACACATGGGATTGCATTTCAACTGAAGGCACACAGTTTTATTTTCTATATAAATATAGACAAATTAAGATATTTGAGTCTAAACACTTATTTTAAAATAAAGCCAGAAGCTATTCTGAAATGTGTTCTTTTTAACTCCTAATACGAAAAGGGATCAAGGTATAGGATTCCCTCAAAGACAAATATGCCATTTTAGATAGTTCAATACTTTAAAAACAACATATAAAATAGAAATAACTTCAAATTCCAGGCAAACGACTGCAGGAGCTGCATTAGGGCTAGATCTAAGTAGCAGTGATATTTAGCCACAAAAGCCCAAGAAACAGGGTGCTGTTTTCACACCACTTCCTCCCCTCCTCCCTGCAGGAGACCGTACCAGTCACGATACAAGTGTCTGATAAAGCTCTTGTAGGCAGCTTTTCAAAGTATTATTGATCAAGCTCCAGCTGGGAGACTATTTCCATTACTCCATATTCCTTGGGGTGCTATTACCCTGAGTTGTGCCACCAGCAGCCACTAAGCTTGCCAGTGCTTTGATCCGGTGGCTAATGGCCTGTCCTTTTCCCGAATGAAGTCAGCTCAACATGTGTACTCACCAGAGGGATTACAGAGCAAGACACCATGCTGCACTTCATACGCTTTGTAATATGCACCGAGCTTTTCAGAATTATCTATACTGGAAGTTCAGGCTACCTGGAACCTGAACTTCATCTGAATGCAATTCTCTTAATTTTACTCCTCTTTTCTCCACTTGAGTATTTGGCCCAACATAGCTGCATAAGAGGCATCAAAATTCTTATTTAATTGTGGGAGCATCTAACATCACAAAGCAAATCTGAAAATTTGAGCCTCGCATTCAGTTCAGAGGAATCCATGAACTGCCATGGGGACAGAAATTGCTTTTGATGAAATAATTTGTCATACAACCTTGAGAGTTGCCATATACACAAGAATAAAATGCACTGGCTACAAAATTAAAGATATATTTGCTGAGATGTTTCTAGTTTGTTAACCACATTTTTAAAAAATATAATTACACACTACACATCACCAAGGCAACAATTTTGAACCAGAAATATTTTTTGTAATCTGCCATGCATTTTTTCATCTTTTTTGTTGGTACTGGTTAAATAATTCTGTTATGATCAATAGGGGCTAAAACAGCAACACCTTTCTGAGACATACTGGCGAACTCAAACTCTTTATGCCTCAGACTCTACCGGTTCTAAAAGCCACATTTAACCATTCATTTCTTTGGCATTACAAAAAAGTGACTATCCTATTTTCTGTACAAATGTATAAACTATTCTGTAAGAGAAACAACCCCTCTCCTCCCAACAGAAAAACACATTAAAAAAATGGAGATTGGACCACCTAAAAAAAAAAAAAACGTTTTCTCAGCCTTCTAAAAATCAACAGCTGCCCAGCAGCCTGCTAAAGCCAGAGAAGTCTAAAGAAAGTAAGCCACTAAGTTTATAACCAACAAAACCATAAAACCGTTGAGACAAAGCTAGACTTTACAATGATCATTTCACATCCAGCTCTGCTTTTTTCATCCTTATGCACAACTTCTTAAACAGGAAACAATCCTAGAGATATATGTTGCCTGTAAAACCACCCAGAAGTAGATAGCACTATGCAAATAATAACTACAATGAATTAAAATTACGTCTTTTTAGGCCCATATGTTTGAAAGTCAGTCATTGACCGCAGGCTCCCATTTGCTAAAAAAATTCTGAAGTAGCCTGTTTATTTCAGCGATATACTCAACACTCTGTCAGAGCAGACACCACCCACCACCACTAAATGACTCAGAGGTTAAAGGGTTAGAGGGGGAGAAGGAAGGGAAGAGCTTTGAATGTGTCATTTAGTAAGAAGCAATGAGAAATAGGGATAAGCTATTTAACTGGCCTTGAGACCCACTGAACAATTAATTCAGTTACATTAGGCATGGCTCACCAGATGGTGTGTTTTGTCTTATATTTATTCATAATTTGACCCTTGGGCTGGAATAGTTTGCCTGAAATTCAATTATGTGAATCCACTGCTGATCTACACCAGTCTGTTGTGTCTCCAAATTAATAATTTTTGGACATTTCCCTTGTAGTTTTTAGATGCAGCCCTTGGCGCATGTAACATTCGGACCTACAGGGCTCTGTAAGGAATGATTTTTTCCCAATTCAAGGAACAGAGAAGTATGCACCAACCAGTAAGAGCAGTGACAAAAAACCTATATGGTTGCAGAATTTGAAATAATTCATCAAGATTATCAGCTTTGATCTGATTAACCTTTCTGCCCACTTCTTTGCAAAATGGAAAGAACAAGCAGAATATATGGCAATTGTATATCCCTTGCCTGGTTATCATAGTTGCTTGTCACTCAGTAAGTAACTTCAAGGAAGCAAAGTAAATGCCATTTTCCTGAAGTGTTGTTGATGTTAAAACATAATTCTCCAGCAGGAAGAGCGAGCCAGCACAGGATTCTCCTTCGACTCAGCTGTCCCTAAGCTGCTCCACATGATGAGACTGGCAGCCCGCGAGTCCCTTCCACCTCCTTCCAATCCTTGTCGTTAAAACTGACCAACAGACAGATTGTGCTTCATCTCCGAGCAACTCCCACAATAGCACTACTCAGAGAAATGCCTTGTATCATACTTTTTATCATTTCTGTAACAGCTCAGCAAACCTGGATTACAGTCATTGAGCATCTTGGCTGAGAGGTCTCAAAGAAAGGAATGATCAATCCATGACCAGTACTGTTCTCTACGAACTAAATGCTCTTTCACTAAGCTGCCACAATAAACAGTTTATTTTCAAAAAAAAAAAAAAAAAGAATAAAAGTAAGAAATACATCTTGATAAATTTACTGTCAGATAATCAGCAGCCATGAGGGAAAAAACTGCCAAAGTTTGCAAATTCAGTTTTGTCTTATAATACAGTTGCTTTTCAGCTACCCATCTTGAATATTCAGTGTGTCAGTGCTTTGTAGAGTTAAATCTTGGAAGGCTTCATGACTGTAACATTTATTCAGTTGGCCTGATCCATTAGGTCATTCTGCAATTAGCTCCATTAACTTAAATGGATATATTCCTTGTTTATAGGAAAGGTTTCAGTCAGGCCTCCACTCATAGCAGAACTGCAGTAAGAGCAGCTGAATTCCACCAAGCAGCTGACAAAGGTGTCCTCTAACAAGTAACATCCTGCAAACAGCACTGTGCAAGGGCACATGTTGGGAAATCTTGAAAGCTCCAGATGTTTGCAAGCCCTTGCATGCAGGACTGCACGCTTTTGTGTGATTGTTGAAAGTCACATCTTATAACTTCTTGGATAACCTGAAAACCAGCGGGGCATTTTGTTCCCTTTTAACAAAAACCCATGTAATTTATGCCAGTGTACAGCAGGAGCCATTCTACTGAAGTCAGTGGAGTCATACTAGAGTAAAATCTGGATACATCACATGAAAATCAGACCCTTTGTGCACGAAGAAAATAATTTTCATGCGTTCTAAATGATCAGCTGAGCACAACAGGTACAATATTCTCCAAGAGAAAGATTTATCTGTTTAAAAATACCTATGTAAAGAGTTCATGTTGAAATGATTAAATAACTGCCAACAGACTACAAGAAAGCTCAAGTCTAGCACATAATGAGTTTAGCTGCCCTGAAGATTTTGTGAAGCAGAACTGACACGATGTGAATACCGTCTCTGCCAGAACTATTCTAATGGGCTTCACTGGAAGTTTCACAAATAATCTTGTTTATTAGTAATTATGGGAAACGATGAGACATACACAGTGTGTTAATGGGCTAATGGGATAATTAAAAAAAAAATCACAAAGCCAAATAGCATTTATAATGGTCTTTCTCCACTTCTATAGGGCTAAAAAGACCTCCCGCAGTCTAGATTATAAAGACAATTTTAAGACTGCAGGTACAAAAACAAGTTACTGGAAGGCTTCAAGTGATTGGATTATGCCACCCCATGAACACACTGCAAATCACAGTGAAAACCAACTCAGCGAAGGATTGTACATGTAAAAGATCTTACCACCAAAAAAGATGCGTTCATCAGTTTTTCCAGGATCATGCTGAGAATGTACTGACTCGAGCTTCAAAGAATACTTGTAAAATGCTTGAAAAGTGTTGTAAAAAAGTTATTACAGATTGTAGGTGAAATAGCCTACATTCTTTTCCTAGGTATATGAAAAGTTAATACTACCTTCAAGGCACACTGAAAGTACCAAGGAAATTTGTAGAAGTTAATTGGACAGTCTTTATTATGTTGAGGGAAGTAAAGTACCTGCCTGGAATAACATCAGATAGAAAAGCTCTTCAGTTTGAAGTGGAATAAACTCCACAGGAAATGCAAATGATACCTCTATACCCATCAATGAGCAATGAAAATGATACAAACCCAAAAGCTGATAACCTAACTAGGAACTGGCAGCATAAAGACCATTCCCCATTAAATGAATTTGAGAAACAGAACAGAAAATAGAACAATAAAGAAACAGCATATACTTATCAAAGTAACATCGGTGGCCATTCCTAGGGGAAAAAGTAAAGCTAATCTGAAACACCTTTTTCTCAGTAGCTCCTAGACTGGGGGAGAGCATTCTTCAAGTACAAACAGGAGAACAGAGCCGAGCTAAATCCTGATGGAGAATCTGATTCTGCACCTCTCAGAGACTGGCAGCTTGCACCCTGTCCTGGGGGCTGTGGAAAACAAATGGAAACATATGAATGTCTAACTTCTTAACCTGCCAGATGGAGACACTAGTGGAAAACAGGACTGACTCAGCAGAAAAGAAAATACAGTCTCAAGAGAGGAGAGGACTTGAACTCTTAGAAGAAAAATAAAAGCAGACTAGCAATAAACTTCACAGCAGTGGAGAGAGAATAAATATCAAGCAAGGGCTCACAATATTTGGTTGATAGGACTTTTGGCAGGACAAGATGGCAAGGATCCAATTCCCTTTCTGGAAACCCTGGTTGCTGATACTTAAAAATTAGGCTTGACAGATGACCACGGGTATACAAAAGAATATTCAATGATCCCAGCATAGAAATTTTCATGAAGGAAAATGGGGAACGTCCTAATTTGCACAGTATCAGATATATGTCACAGGGAGAAGACCTTGCCTGTGGCTCAATAAAAGCAAAGCAAAACAAAACACAAGAAAAATACATTAATGCTAAGAGGTCAAAATTCCAGCTTTCCTCAGAAGTCAGTTTCTCCAAATACGCTTAGATGCACATGGGAGATTAACGAACTGCTGCCAATAATGAATACATGAACTACAGCTCTGTATGAACTCAACTCAGGGACTGAACTTGGCTTAAGCCCTCTGGCTTCGGCACCCCCTGCCATTCTCTTTGCAGCCTATAGCTCCTACCGAGACAGCCCTGGGTGCGTACCGCATATGTCTATTACCTCCACAATCAAAACTACTGTTAAGCCTAATAGTGCAGCAGGACTGTTGTGGAATATCACTGCTCCTGCAGCAATTTCAAGTTTCTTGTCTCCATTCTTAATGCTTTCCACGACTGTGATCCCCATGCTTATCTCCATGTCCTTTCATCTACCCTACTGAGTGTGCAACGTGAACCCAGCTTTGCTTACTTCATACTAAATGCTATTCTTCTCTCCCATGCCAGTTTGAAGTACCTCCTCAAGCTACTCTTTAAGGTGACTCACTACTTGCCTTCACTCCTTCCTCAATGCCTACATGTGTTGCAATGTTGACAAAACCATCAACTACTGCCGAAGTGGTAGATGCACTTAGCTGGTACTTACTGGACACAGGGAGCATTCCTTCCCATCTCGTGCGAAGGAGGCATTTGGGTAGTCCAGGCCGACTCTCTCTTCCAGGCTCAAGTATAAGGCAGCTGAGATTTGCACTTTCTAAACCTCTGCCACTTCCCCTGGCTGTTTTGGCTCTGACCATTATGTATTCTAAACATGCACTAATGCACACACATTCAATTTCGTTCCCTTATACAGTTTTTCCAATATATTTGTGCAGAGCTATTCAAGGCAATTCTTACCTGCTCCAGTGCCTTCACTTCTGCTCAGGTCTTAATATGTTATAGCAGGAGCTTGGTCCTTTAGGCACAGATGGAAGAGTTATTGACCCTTTCTGGGCTGCAGGAGTGCGAGGTACACAGTTCCACTCTATTCCTATTTCCAGGTTAATAACTTTATCAGTAAAACGGTGATGCTAAATTTTACATAAGTAAAAAGTAAATAGGAGGCCTTAACACTGTATAGAAAGAGATCAGACACTAAGACTTCCAAATCTCCTGACTCAGAGTTCTTAAACTCCTTCCCTTTTGCTTAATCTTTTCCACCAGCAAGACAGCTGAATTCATCATTCCAAAGCACCAAAGTTTTATTCCTTATAGAAGGAGGAGTATTTTATTGCAGAAGCTATGAGCTACCTGTTCAGCTCACCAGCAAATGTATAGATTTCATCCAACTCCTTCCTTTTGCAACTGCCTAATTGTCATAGATCAGGACAATCAACATTTATTGTTCCCCTAATAGTAAAACACCGACAGCCAAAATGCACTCAGCATATTCTGCTGCTGCTGGTTGATAGCTATGGGCACTATATCAGGCTTAGCGTAATTACCATTACCCTGTAGGCACCCTTATTGCTAAAATTCCTCGCAGATACACCAAAACCTCTGCCATTCTAGTCCCACAGGGATATGTTTTGACCATGGACTTTTTCAGTGCCAGCATCATGGTTTGGAAACAGTTCAGGCAGGTAGCAGTTTTAATTTGTTTCTAGCTTATATTTAACTGTTTGATGCAGTAGTTCAATATCTAGCAAAAATCATCATTTTTATTACTCTTGAAAGCACTGCAGAAAATGCTAGTATTAGTAGAGAACAGTATGGTCTAGTTATGGAGCTTAAAATGTCTTAGCACTTGTCCCAGAGAAGTGTTTACCCAAGTCAAGGCTGAAGAGCTCGAGAGTAATGTGGGAAACTGAGCGGCCTCAATTCATGTTTTTGTCATTAAATACAAAGCATTGTTTTCCCTGCTTGAGTGTCTGGTACTACTCACAAAAATAACTGCACTAGAAGAGAGGTCAAATGTAGAAAGATTATCCTGTCATCACAAATTTGAAAAAGAGAATATTTATACAAAAATCAATTTACTTGACCTATACTGTTCAATCCTTCTGCTAATATTGTTGAAGATTTATGTCTGGTTAAAACTGTTCCCTTACACAATTTAGCTTCTCTCCCACTTGATTTTGCAGTAAGGTCACAATCCTGAGTTCATGATTTTATACTTTGTTGCCACAGACACAAACAGCAACACAAATTCAACACAAGTTCACTGCAGGATAAACTACATCAAAGACCAAACTGTTCAGGGAAAGAACAGTTAAACACAAATACATATGCCACAAAATATTGTGCAGAAGAAAACCTAAGAAGAAAAATAAGTACAGGGAATCCTTTTTGCCCTGCTGTAAATGCCCTCCTCTTGAAAATCCAAGTGTCACAGAGACTTCTGTCCTGAAGAAACAGTTCAATCATGTGAAGCATGATCTTATTTTTGATAGTCACTTCTAAGGTAGATGATAGTAAGTGGGAAGACTAACCACTTCTGACATATTTGCAAATTAGTGACATGTTTCCTCTAGAGTTTTGATTTCTGTTGCACAGATTCCGTTCCCTTACACCCCCACAAGAGCTCCAACCTTTTGTTAGATACAGTAAAAATACTCGCTATAAAAAGCCCAAGTAAATGAACACAAAGCAGATCACGAGACTCACTAAAAACAGGTAAACTCAAACGACGTTCCATCACACATATACATATAGTACATTCACAAACGTGCATTTTTCACTTTTTAGCTAGAAGGTGTAGACACCTGAAATCACAAAAATAAACAGATTGAATAATGTAATACAGAAAGAAATAAGCCTAACAGGGCATTACACTAAATGCAACAAAGCAAGCAACTAAAATGTACTCAAACAAGTAACTGATGTTGCAGTGATTGCAGGGACTCTCACACAGCCCTCATCTATATAAAGCCCAAGTTGACCTGACTTTTTTTTGCATGAAAGTATCATCACAAATAATCTGTTTAGTAACAACATGCTACTATTCTCAGTTTATGTTTAGGGGATGAAGTTATGGTGGCTTAAGCAGAGATCCTAAAAGGACCCTGTCCCATCCAGTTCCCATTGATCATCTGGGCCTAAACAACTTAGGCTCATACTTGGAAGATGCTAACAAGCAAGGAATCAAATGCTGATCTCCCACGATCACCCACCCTCTGCATCCTTCTTGATCCTCCCTGGTTTATAACAACAGGAATAAATAAGTGTCTCTTCCACCCTTCTGGATAAAGGCACACTGATCCGATCGGTCTGTCACCAATTACACTGCTGGAATACCTGCCTCCAGGTGCAAAGTCTCATTCGGACTCTCTTCTTGGCCCTCTTGGCACCTTGGAAGGAGCAAGATGCAGTCTCCATTATTGCACTCCCAGCACAAGGCCAAGGGGACACTTGAACGTGGTCAGGATGTACCCACGAGCAAGGCTGGCATGGCTAAGGCAAGATGAATCCTTACTCGCCCACTGGACTTAGCAAGCTGCCTTTTAATGAATGCTCCCCAGAGAACATGCATGAGCACTCCACTGCACAGCCTAAGCACTTCTCATAGTAAGGCAGAGGTCAGGACCTATCAAGCAGCATGTTATTTTTTCTATGGATGTAAGGTGCAACGCAAAGTACCTCAGAGCTTGAGTGTGACCACCCTCAGTTAAAAAAGGAGCTGATAGTTTCAAGTGGTTGCCATGGGCCAAGCAGACAGAGAGCTCTTTCCTCAAGCTCAACAGCTGCCCTGACCTGTGTATTTTTTCAAGTCTTTCGTGAGATGCAGAGAGCTTTTGCACACCATACATGCTGGAGCTGACACCCCTCAGCATGGGAAATATGTACCTGCCGGTGCTCAGCCATAAGGAAAGGCCTACAAATACCAGGAAAAAAATGACAAGAGGACTGACTCTGTTTTCCTGCTAAAATCAGCAAAAAAAAAAAAGACGGGAAGTCTTTTTTTTTTTCCTTTTAAGATGTGTACGATATTAAAGAACACAGAGAAACAAAGTCATTTTGAACACAAGACAAAAGGAATGAGAGAATAGCAGGCAGTTTGTTGTGGCACAGCTATCAGCTACAAAGCACCACTTGTTATCTGTGTGCTAAAAATATTATGATGATTAATGGCAAGGACGAAGGAAAAAACAAATAATAGACGGAAGAATAAATGATGCAACTATGTTTTAAAAAAAAAAAGAAAGCATGTGACATTTCAACATTTACAATAGGATCTGAATAGGCTTCAGTTGTCTATAGCATCATTCATCTTTGAGGTATGCTGAAGAACTTTACAAAAGGACGGGTTGGGCTGGTACTACTGTGACTCTGACGGCAAACGGAACAGGCATTAGTCACGAAAAACAGCCCACAAACAAATATTAGAGCTGGTTCTCAGTACGTGAAAAAACTTTGCAAGTCTATATAACTAGCACTATTGGATACTTAATGTCTCTTTTAAGTAAGATGGCAACGGCAGCACAAGGACACTCGTGATAGACAGTTGTTCGTGATGGGCTCAAATTCTTCAACACCTGAGTGTTTGCAGTGCTCGCTGGTTATTCAGCAGCCCGTGCGAACACTTCCTTGTGGACAGTTGCAAGCAACATCAGAGTGCACGTTCTTGTTTGGGAAGTTTCAGGCAGGCTGACTGTCAGTGGGTTGGCACCTTTTAGCAGGGAAAAAAAGAATTTCTGTCCCCTTCAGGGCACTGAGTTTCTTTAATTATAGTGTAGGCTTAAAGGGACAGGGCTGAGCAGAAGGAGGTGATGGAGATGGTACTGGGTTGCCAGGGCACCAGCGGGTCTGACCCGTGGGAGGGTGTCCCGTTGGAGCACTACCTCCAGACTCTCAGTCAAGGCGGCACTAGCCCAGCCCCCAGCTCCTGCAGAGGGAGACGGAGCAGCAGCACATGACAGCAGGGACAGTCATCTCTGACACTTCTTTTTCTGATCAGCTGGCAAAGACAGACTTGTATTATGACTCTTCACGATGAATACTGTGAAGGTAACGGACACGCAGGAACCCAGGGGCTTTTGCAGTCTGTCTGTACCTCCTGCCACTTGCCCTGCTCTGGATCCAGAACAAAGGAGGCACAGAGTCCCACGCTGCTCCCTGAACAGGCACAGACCCAGTCCTCTCTTTCCTGTAACAAGTCAAAACCAACCTTGCTACTCCTGGTCACATTTGCAGCAGCCCAGCACAGGCAGAGGGATATATATCTTTCCCTGAGCTCTTTCTCAGGACCGTTGCAGCTTTCTAGGTCAAGCACAGCATCAGGAACCAAAAGGCAGCCAGCAGGGCACAGGAGCCATAAGCTCTCAGCAGCAAGCAGGTGGCTGGCGTTCCTCACCTCTGCTGCAGTGCCCAGGGCCACACAACCATGCACATCGCTCCACAGCAGCTGGGGAGTGGATGCTGCTGGGCAGGCTGGCCTGAGGGGCTGCTGCTTTTTGCTGAGCGCAGCCCACAAGCTGCAGCCGGGTGTGTTTGTGTAGTGCGGCTGTGCATCAGCAGATGGCAGGCCCGGATCAGTCACCCCTACCCCGCAAAGCCTCCAGCCTAACTATGGAGGGACCACGTCCTCTCACTCCCTTTCCCACCCTCTACTGTGCTCTTAGTTAATGAGATAAGGCTAATGTAATAGGGTCAGAATTAAACCCTTCCAAGTTTTTTCATAGACTGCAAGAAGCTTTGGATCACACACAGACAATTTAAGGCAGTTGGAAAACTTACAGCGAGGACCACTACACCCACAGTCAATATTCAGATCTGAGGAATATATAGCTGGAAAAAATCTTGTCTGTTAACATTATCCTGCACAAGGCCTTGATGTGACAGTGAACACAAAAATACTCTGTTTAGATAGCAGCTGAAGAGTCTTATAAGTTTGTCATCATTAACTGAAGAGTTTTCCCCAGTTAAAGACCATCTTAAAATCCAAACAAGAAATGATGTCTGAATCTGTTCTGCAGTGATTTGCAGAGGAGAGAGAAATTACTTTATGCACAAATCCACCGGCTTTGAAAGTTATGCTGGAAAAAGGCAAGAGGAGCAAGAGAAGGATGAAGCGTTGACTGCCATTTCCTACCAGTGCACAGAAAATCTTTTACCAAAGCAACTGGGTAGAAAAGCTATCAAGTTCTCTTGTTTTACTGACTTGAAATTGTTTCCTTCCAGGAATGACAAAATATTTTCTGCAGACATTTATTAAACACGTCAATCCTCTACTTTGAGACTGCATTTAAAGAACAATTAATGAGAAAAGTTTTTTAAATGAGATCAAAATTAATCAAAAAAGGTGTGCGGGGGGTGAGGGAGTAGTTTATTGCTTGCATTTTAGATGAATCACCTCTTTTTACCATAGCAAAAATTAGCTGAAAAAAATTAGAGATCAATTTGGCCAAAAGTAAATTATTTCTCCTGATTTTTTGTTTCAGTGTCTAAACTGAAAAAGTCCATTAATTCCTGAGGTGTACAAGATATTCCAATGTGTCTATAAAGTTTTGCATACACTTACAAGCTCCTGTTTGGATCTTGTCTTGGCATGAGAGTAAATATTATCAAAAATTAATAGCCTCCATGTAGACAATTATGCTTAGCAATAATGATCTCTATTTCTCAAAAGCATCTCTGAAACTCTAATGACAGCTGTCCCTCTGGCAAATGGTGCAAACACAGCAAATTACTTGGGGAAAAAAGCATTTA
Source organism: Fulmarus glacialis (assembly GCF_000690835.1). NCBI lineage: Eukaryota > Metazoa > Chordata > Aves > Procellariiformes > Procellariidae > Fulmarus > Fulmarus glacialis. Next base: position 129,502 of record NW_009223876.1, on the reverse strand, counting down.
ATCAATGTTTTATTAGTTTTCATCTTGAATAGAGCAATATATGATCCACATGAAAAGGTAAGACATAAAACTATTAGAAATTATTGGATGATTAGCTTAGCCCAGGCCAAATTTGTTAGGCAATCAAAGCCTGTGGCTTAATGCCACTGCTCTAGAAGGGACGAGTCTGGAACTTGCAGAAACAGAACTAAGAGTCACTTGTGAGAGACACAACAGAGCGGTCACTCCATCAGGATGCAGACATCTATTCTACTTACAAAGCATGCATCAAAAGAAACTCCAAACTCTGAGCTAGAGCTATGAACACAGTAGACTGCATTTCTTTGCCTGTTTGCAACCATGTCTTCGGCCACCTCATTGCCAGTGACTAGTTTCCCAGCTGACCCTCTTTCCCCTTCAAAAAGTCACCTGCTTTTGCAGGGGGTTTCCACACTAGTGGACTGGACTGCAGACTGGAAACCTTAGACCTTAGTCATGAAAACAATTGTGCTTGGATCTGAACAAATCAGTGGGGACTACTCATGGATTTAAAGCTGGACATACAGTTTGCAGGAGCAGGGCCTTTGTTAGTAAGCAGTTGGAGAGATACCTGAAATCCATTAGTACAGTCATCAAGTAAAAGCTATTGATGGAGATGCCATACTTAGAAGCTGCAAGACGATGTTCTAATGCAGGCTCATGGCTTATAGTGCAGGTTAACGAGGAGCCAAGCAGAGAGGTCTGTATCGTGTTTCTGAGAGGTACCATTCCCACCTTTAACATAAAATAGCCTGGGAGGATGGCCACACTCAGACAGACTGCTCTCAGCTGCCTTCTATCAGCAGCAGTTCAGAGTCTCTGCTGAATGCTCCAACTAAAAGCCCTAGCAGGTACCACAACACATCCCTCCAATGACCAGTTCAGCCCTGGGCACAAGAGGTGCATGAAGAGGCGGTTGCAGGACAGCCTTGCTGAGGAGGCAGTGTGAATTTTTACACATGCTGGTTTATTGCTTTACTTAGCACATGGAGGTCTTAGGAAGGCATGAGACTCACATGTCTTGTTCTCTTCCCCTTCTACAAACTATATGAATCAATCTAAGGAGAAAAAAGACTGAAAAGAAAACAACTAGTTTAAGAAAACAACTGAAAGCCACCCGATAAGTCCCCTTACTTCATCTGTCCCATAAAGCTGCATAACTCATATACCATTACAATTTGACTGTAAACTTGGGCAGAGCAGAGTGGCTGGAGCCTGACACAGCTGATATTGGCCACAGAAAGAGCATCCCTCCGGCCCACTTTGCAGTGTCAGCCCCACTTTGCTCTGTTGCAGAGGCCCTCAGGTTTATAGGGCTGTTGGGCAACTGCTTGTCACTATTGAAAAAAGCTTTGCAAGAGAAGTGGAAGAAGCAGCTCTTGGTAGTAGTAGTTTTCCCTGCAGGAAAATAGCAGTGCCTGCGACACACATGGGTGGCACAGCAGGGACAGCATCTCAAACACTGAGTGCTTGGTGGCTGTAAGACACAGCAAAAGGCTGAACATCAATGACACGGTCTGAGACTTGCCTGAAAGCTGCTCCTGGAGATCACACTAACCTCTAGGTTTTTGGACCTGCTCCATGCAGGCATTTTTTTTTAATCCAGAGCAAATATCTTTTATTCATAAAACCTGTTGCCACTTGCCTCACTGAAAACCTGCTCTCTGCTTCCTTCAAACTAGAATAGTGACCATAGGCTGTCAGCACAATACATGTGGGCTCTGAAGGCTGATATGTAAATAAAGCTCCAAGATGTCCCAGGGCAGTGAAGCACTCCTTGTAATAGTCACTGCGCTGGCGCAGCAGGGACCATTGCAGAGGCCAGGCCATGCTGCATGGAGCAGGCACAAGCTTTGCCTCCACAGCTCCTGCAAGGAAGCATAGAGACCATGCAGCCCTGCAAAGACTCTGTGGTAGCCTGGATCCCTCCCCAGCAGGAACCTGGGCTCACAATGAAGGACTTCAGGAATAGAAGTGCTATATCTTCAACAAGAGGCAGTGATTAATCACACAGCTGTATGCTTGTGGGAGTGGAAATGAAAAGCCTTTTATTGGCATCCTCATTATTTAATGATAATTAGAGCCCAGTGTGCCATAAACTGCCCCCAGTTTTTATTTTTACAAATAGGAGGTAAATTCATTGCTCCTTCTACAGATGTCTTAAAATCTATTCAGTTAGCCCTCAAATATGAAGGAAACTGGAAATGCAATGGCATAGTTAAATCCAAATAATATAGAATTAAACAAACCTTTACCCACTTTGTGCTTTGGAGGTGGGGTGGGGAAGGGCGAGCTGTTGCTTAAATTATTCTTGCAGCTTTACATGGTTAGTCTCCAGCAGCTCTAATCTGTCTCATTTGTAATTTCTCCTAACTGCCAGAGAAGATCAGCTCACCAGCACATTGAGCCCCAAATTCCTGCCTTTAGCAACTGCCTAACTTCTAACGCTTCAACCGAGGGGGAAAAAAAAAGTTTTCACCATATACCTAACAAAAGACATTTTTCTGAACCATGGGTGCCAGCTTGTAGCCTCAAGCATGAAATTTGATTACTTGAGTTTACATCTTGTCTCCACCTTTCCTCCCAGAGATATATTGTCATTTACACTCCATTTATGCTGGTGTATTTTTCACTGGCCTTTCCAAAAACAAGACAGAGAAGGAATTTCTTATCCAACAAAAGAGATCTCATGAGGCAGATCCAAGGGTTCAAAGGGCTAGCATGTCTTCTAGGAGTTACACACAGCCACCAAAGAGAGACCCAAAGCCTGTAACTGAAGTTACACCTATGGCTGTAATTATCTTCCAAACTCCTGACCTTGACGATATTTTTATATAGGAGTGGATTACCGCATTTCTTTACAAAGCAAGATATAATTTCTGATAATTTCTGATCCCAAATAAATCTGTAAGCTTGGCAAAATCCAAATAAAAGCCACGGCTAGCTTTTATGAGAGAGTACCAATACTGCTTCCAAAGTGCACAAGGTACCCTGAGCGGGACAGGGATGGGAGCTGGTTCTGTTCCCCTGGATGCTTGTGACATTCCTACAGTCACCACATAGACATCACTGCAAACACACTGCTGTTACTTCAACATACTGCAAATGAGTGAAGCAGACTAGTACTGATAATGATTAGATATCTATTAAATCCTGACTTATGGTAGGAAAGAAGCTCAAGAATTTTCAGTTCTAATTTAAAAGCCGATGCAGTAATTTTCTGTCTTTCACTGCGCTCATTTGACATGCCAATCACAAAGAGTAACCCGGCAGGAACTGCACTTCCATTTTAATATAATTTCAAATAATAATAGCACATCTATTGCTGAAGAGTGATTAGTACCAGTACTTCCATTAAAAGCTAAATGGCATAATATTACTGCTGAAGCTTATCTGTCTACTAAAGCTTGTGGAGTGATCGCCTCCTACAGACTCTCAAAAGTTATAAAACCGCATTCAGTGTGGACAGTGACTCTCTGCACGTCATCTTTATAGCTGAGTAGGTTTACAAAAAAACCCCTCGTGAATTACTATCTATTAACTCAGCAGAGAGGAAAAAGCCAGTGTGCACTGATTCTACTGAAAAAATCAAGTAGCTTTGGTTCCATTAAACCAATGATTGAACTATTACATTCTAGGAAATGATAATTTTATAGTTAAGTCTATACACTGAACAATTTAAAATAGAGTCTGGCTAGGGGATGGCCTGTACAATGCTATGAATATTCAGCAGCAGTTTGAACCTTGAGCTCCCCCTTGTGCCACATAACTAAATTACGAACAGAATAATTTGTTTTTTCTTTACTGGCTTGGCTGTGGGGATATTTGGTGAGTGGATCCAAGAATGCTGATGGACAATGGGCAGCCACTGCCTGGCCCATGCCCGCACAAACGTTTAATATTGTAAATATCAATTCTATGTAGCACCTGACTGAAAAAAAAGAGTAAGGGTATGTAACCACAAGGGTTTTTTACTCACAAAAGTATGAATATTTTTTAACCTTTCTAACACATCAAAATGCAGCTGCATCTTAATGCATGTAATACACGTTACACACAAAATGTAGGATCTAGATTCATTGTCTTCATGGATTCCTTCATTTTGACCAAAATACAATTTGTGACATGTTTTTCAAAGTATATTGCTTTTTCCCTGAACACGTATGGAAATGCCACATAACCTGAGGCATACAGTCCAATGTAAGAACGGTCTCCGAAAAATCAAATGTCATCTCTAGCCTTAGCATTAACTGCCTAATGTTTTGAAAACAGAGGACAATACAAGCAATAACTATGTAGACGACAAATTAGACTGCTTCCAAGGACAGTCTTTGAGGCCAGTCGTTCTAACCCCTTATTCCAGATTTATTTTTTTATAATAAAGTAATAGCTCATCTATAAATTCATAAGGAAAAGACACTTTTGTTACATTAGTTCCACCATGCTGTGGGTAACTAATGCTGACACCTGAGCACTCCAAGAACGACAATCATCCATTTCAGTAACAGGGAAGCATTTCTTCAAGCAAAGTTGCCTGTTTGAAATAGAGATATTATTCTCATAAGGAAAATCTATGCCTCTAACTGTGTTTGGCTTATAAACCACATGCAAATAAAAACCTCCTAAAAGTGACGCTGCTTAAAAACCAAACTAATGCACACAGAAAACACGTCTTAAAAATGTATTAAGAACTGCCCTCGCGCTAGAGATTATATCAAGCCAAAATGCTGCTCCCCTTAAAACCAAAGAGAAATTAGAGTTGATGAGAGTGGGACATGACCAGGGGGTTGAAGACCCTTTTAGAGTATTTTAATAGCTGTCATTTAAATAAGTGTTTGAGGGTGTGGGGCACAGTCTGGCAGGTGTTTTGCCATGCTCTGCAAACTTTAAAAGATGTGATTTTTTGAAATCTTTAGAAATTGCATTTGTATTGAAATATGAAAGAACTGTGTTTGTTACAAGTCTATGGCCTGATGTTTTTCTGGGCCGTCAGGCATAGTTCTGCAAAGTGCTGCTGTAAATCTGCTCTTTCTGGGATTTATGTCTGCTGTCTTTCTATGGTTTCTGTAGCAAGGGCTCTCAGCATAAAGGCAAGAAGTTGACATGCAAGGTCTGTAAACGTGTGGACCGTAAGAGCAGGCTGTGGTTTTTTCTCTTTCATCCATCACATGTTCTGCAAGCCTAGGCAGGCTCTCTGTGACACAGGACTAAAGGCACTGCCTTCCCTGGGCTTGCGCAGGTGTTAGTGACCAGGAACCTCGGAATCCAATGGCACCAGCATGCACAGAAAACAGACTCCAACTTGGAGTTGTGCCTGCAAGGCTAACATACCAGCGTCTACAGAGAAAACAGACTTCGTGTGGTATGCTGTGCTGAGTAATTCCTCAGTCAGAGGTATGCTCCTATATAGTAATTTCTGAGATTAGAAACATACTTTAACTGACAATGTTTTTCCAGCGTAGATATGTGTAAAATAAAACCTGTACAGTAATTGCTAGCAAAAACTGACTCCTGGATAGACTTGAGACAGATACAGTGAGATAGAGACAACAGAAACATCGACATTTCCCCACTCAGCAGGTAAACCAGTATTTTGCAAATCTGTTTCTTCAGGGCAGTGCTTATATTTATAAAAATACCTGTAAATTTTTATCAGTCATTCAGCTCTCCCAGAATTTTCTATTGCATGCTAAACAGGTGGCCAATTTGCAAAATATGACTAGTCTTCAAATGTCCTCCTAGTTTTTTTGGAGTGTTTTGTTTTGGTTTTAATCATTACTCTAATTTTTCTGTTGTCTTCTATGATAATTATTTTATATTTTCTTCCCAGACACAGGTACTGACTTGCACTGGGTTGAATGCAGATCCCCATGGAATGAGTACAAATTAAGCAGCCTCAACAGATAAGTATTCCTCATTTCCAATTTGTTTTTTGTGATCTTTTAGGAAGTCTTAATCCAGTGGACATGGGCAGTGCTGATTTAATAATCACACATGGTTTTACTCAGAATGTTACTTGGCACTATGTCAAATGCCTTACAGAAGTCTAAGTGCATTAACAGAGTTATCTTTACCAAACTTTTGTTAATTCCAACAAAAATCCAGCATCAAGTTGATCTGATAAGATCTCCTGTCCATAGACCAGTGTTGCCTGGAATTATGTTACCCCCTTTTGGTTCTTTATTAATTAGGTCCCACATGACCCTTTATAACTGCAATTATCATAAAACTAACCAGTCTTTATTTGCCTGAGCCATCCCATTTACTGACTTTAAAACAGTGGCACATCATGAGCTTTTATTCCCAGGATTTCTAAGCAGTGTTTGAATAGTCTGCATCCTTACACAGACATGAGCTGCATGAGCTGTGCAACTGCTGCCTGCCACAGAAGTCCATGGAGAGACACTAATGTGCACCAAATAAGACCCTGACTCCACACTTCAACAATTACGAGTGTATTTAAAACTTCAAGCCTAAACTGTGCACATACTATGCTTATGGTGACACATTTTGTGGGAGAGCAACAAAGAAACAGGGTAAAATCAACCACTATTCTTAACAACCAAATGCTGTCCTGCATTCACAGTAACCAGGTTCCCTTCCATTCATCTTTTCCACCCTCCAACCCTTAGCAAATCAAAACAACTTCTGTTAGAACCATATCTACTATGAAACCGCTGTTTTGTTTTTTCTTGTATAACATATATGTTGCAATTTGTCAAAATCATTTAATTTTAGCCTAACTCCGCCACCGTAAAAAATCAATGCCAAGACTCGCATTGATTTCAGGAGGGCACTTGTCTAAACCCGATTGATTTTACCATCTTCTCTACTCCTTTCTCTGGGACAAATGCACCCAAGCCTCTAGTCCTTAATGGGGAACAACGATCTGAAGCTTAAATGTTTCTTTGTTCCCACACACTGTTTCCAGTAAGGATCAGGACCAGGCAACCTCCAATTCCTAAGCACAAGCCATTCTTTGGCTGACGTGGTCAGCACTGGAGGTAAGACATCGCAAAAATAGTTAGATGGATGTCCCCGCAGCTACAAGTTTCAAGAAATTTGGTAAGTGTGCAGATTTAAATGTTGCACATATAAACTGGAACACCAAACAGCAGCTCTCCAAAGGCAGCCGTATGCTTACAACCTTTATATATGACATTGCAGGCTGACTTACACAAGAACCACTAGAGATTTGCAGTTAGAGCACCACACAGCTCCACGTGTGCCACCACTCCTCCCACAGCTCATTCTGCCGTTCACACCTACAGTGTATCAATCACTATTTATAGCGATAAAAGATCAGGAGGATAAATCGTGAAAATAAAGAATTTTTAGATTTTTTTTTTTTTTAAATTCTTTTCCTTCCTTATTTTGTATAGCAAAGCAGAAAAGGAGAAAAAAGAAAATAGAAAGAAAAGTGCTGGCAAAGCCAAGGAAAAATAAAATTACATGTAAATAATTTTTTTTTTTTCTTCTTTCCTCTCTTTCCTCCAGTGTTAAACGAAAAAAAAAACCACCCAAAAACTCCTCATGGAAAACTCCAGACTGGGGTTTTTGTTGTTGTTGTTGTTGGTTGAGCTTGCCTATCTGTGAATTAAAAAGAACTACCATTTTGGGACCACGTTTATCTCTTCTGTTGAAGATGTGTGTTAGTTTTCAAATGTTTGGGTTTTTGATAAAAAAAAGAAAAAACATTATCAAGTGCCCCCCCCTTTTCTAAATGGAGCACAGCAAAAAGCTGACCATTAGATGGCCTGTGCACGCATACTGAAATTAAACTTGTGAAACTTCAGCCTGAGAGTGTGTGTTCCTAAGAGATAAATATGTAATACATTATAAGAAATCAAAGTTAATCTATTGTTATCTCTCTTTTATTTCGTCAGCTCTTTGGATTAGACTACACAGCTTCACTACCATGCACTATGAATAGAGTAGATGGAAAATCTTTTTTATTATTCTGACTTTAAAGAATACATTTTTTCAAAGCCTGATTATAAATCCTTAGCTGGCAGGAATTACTACCAGAAGTATTGTGTAAGAAATATATTCTCAGCACAACGCAAAAGGCTTTCGTCATGCATTTGAGGAGAGCAATGAAAACTATCATTAAACCTGAAACTGGGCAGACATTGCACCTTTCCAAACCAAGTCTAATAGCTTACTTGCATATTTGCATATTGTTTCTTATTTGACATTTTTAGTTACGGAGCAGGTGCTTTTAGACATATTTTTAATGCATCTAAGTATTTCTGCCTTTCATTGCACAGTATTCTTTTAAGTCTGAAAAGGAAAATGGCACCAACTGTATAATCAAATCACTGCACATGGAACATATCAACAGTGGTTACGTTGCCTTCCTGTATCAGAAAACGAGTTTGAACAGCAACTATGGTATACTTGTCCCGAAATAGTGAATCTTATCCAAACTGCGTGGGTGAAATAGCGCAGGTGGGCAACTTCCCTGCCTGTGCAGGGGATGCTCCCATTCATAACCTCTTTCCACAAAACTCTGTTCTATGTGATTACCAGGAAAGATTAAACTGCACACTGTGTGGCCTGTCAAGCATGTCTGGGAGACTTTAGTAATCCTCAGCAAGGCAATGATTGACCGTCCCACAGTTTAGTGAAATGGGAAACAAAGATAACTAAGCAAACTAGCTCCGTGTGCATGCTCATGGACCAAGCTACAGAATAATGGCATGGAAGTGTGTCTTGGTGACGTGTCACTTTGTGCTTTGTGTCCTGGCTTCTCTACACTAGGTGATGTTAAAACTAGATTTAGCGTGAACTGACAAAAAAGTTACAGAAACAGTGGATAAAAAGGACCAAGTCCACTAGGAAATTGATACTAAATGGAATTTTTTGCCTTCATTTATTAATTTTCTTCAGCCTTCTCTCTTATTGTTCTTGGCCCTTTTATGAGCTCCTCTGGACTGTTGCTTTTCATGATATCTGCTGATAATTACAGGCAGTGATGAAGTATAGTACTGCTAGTGACTGGTATGCTGGCTCAATAATGCAATCTCACTTATGGACGAACCCTAAAAAGCAATCTATCAAAAGAAGAATAAGCCTCCCCTTTGTCCCAGGGGCAGAGACAAGGTTTTATTAAAAAAGGAGGAGGGGGTTATGGGTGAATGTCTTTGTTGAGAATTTTTACAATTATATTTCAGTTTTCCTCTCAACACTGAACTGCCACTTGCTTCCACGTCTCCTGGCTGTTTTGCCTGTATAAACCAACAAAATGCTAACAGGGCAGTTTTAATATAAAAGGCAGATCAAATAAGGGACGACCCTTAGGCTGTAACCTATACAACAATCATTAAACAATTTCAGGCTATTCTAAAATGAGCTTTTCCACTGAAAAAATATCCACTGAACTCTCAAACATACTCCCCAATCTTGCTGAACTCAGCAAGTTTAGCAGGAAACCACCACACGAAATGCCCCACAGTAACATCATTAAATTCTCTGGATCTTGGACACGTATTCTGCATGTAGTATATTATATATAGTGCATTAAATGCTCTCTTAGCAACTAAACAACCACTACTCACCAAAATGAGCTCACTCAGATTCTTAATAACAGAGAGAAAACCCCAGATACCCGTGGGAGAACATAATTCACAAACAAGCACTGCATCTCTGACCTCTCATCCCTTACGAGGGATCTTCAAAAACAGTTCTAAAATACAAGCCTTGGAACTAAAATTCATAACTCCGCTGGACACTAAAAAAATTAATAAATCACAGTCAAAATATATACTGGTTTCAAGGCATGTTATATTTCCCCATCTCACAGCTAGCCCCTTCATGAGCTGCAGACAACAAATGACCTGTCTCCTCTTTTCTCTCTCTCTGCCAGAGGAAGTCCCCAAGGGTAACAATCCCCTCCTCCACCTGCCCCCATCTCAGCGCTACAACCTTTCTCCCAGTAGTTTAGCTGATTTACATAACAGAGTGATTCTATATGACATTTTGGACCTTTGTTCTATTTAAGACAGTTACCCAGGAGCAGCAGATACTGCCCATCAAATTACTCCATATACTAATGCATTTATTCAAGCACAGTAAATTGAGAGCTATCTCGCACTGCATTGTTTTGTTTTGTTTTGTTTTTTTCTCAGTTACTCACATATGCACTCCCCTTTTCTAATGAGGTCTGGACTCAAAGCAGATAAAACACAGCCTTGTCTCCACTGTGTCTCAAAGCCAGATGCAACAAACGCAGGTGAGAAGAATGACCACTCGGGAGCTTCAGTTTGAGACAAATTCTTACTGAAGTCAGCAAGTAGCGTTTCGGTGCCACTTTAAATTTGATTGCACATTCTCTCTATGACCCAGAGCAGCTTTTGCCATTCTCAGGGTTACCCCCTAGACTGAGTTAGTTGATCTCTCTCATCCTACCTTATTCTCCTGAAAAATAATTGTTCCATCTCCATTCTTGTCCACACTGCCCTTGTGCTGGGCAGTGGTGGATCGGGACAGTTTTGCATCAGAAACACATGCAGCATCTGCCTTTCCAGACCTGTATCAGTAACCACCAGCAAATAACAGCAACTGTTCAAAAGAACTTGCTCTGATTGCTGATAACCACTTCATTAATTGCAGTCCTGAATATCTTATTTAAATTGCTTATTTTAATTTACATGATAAGCCAGTCTTTCTACAGGTCCAGTTCAGCCAGGCACTTCAACATACAGTCTCCTTACCCTGTCATAATCCAACCCAATAACCCAGGTGACTTGATATAGTTAGATAACTGCAATGGATCACAGCCTAAGAACTTACATTGCTTTTACTTCTCTCTTTCCCAGATGAAATTCTACCGAAATCACCAATACCCAATTGAGGACCACAGATCTACACACGCCCCTTCTCATGATATGCTCTCTTACCCCTCCCCTCAGTCTATAAATGGATAGACTTGGTGGGACATCAAGAATATTCCTTCCTGAAATTTGCAATCATAGGCTAAAATCTAAATAATTCTGTGAATTTGAGCCGCAGGTCTGTGTTAGAAAGTATTGAGGATACAAATCCAAATCAAAGGGTCACTAATAGTGTAGGTTTTTTTCTACTGTTATATCCTCCACTAGGAAAGGAAGAAAAAGCAGGAGAAATATTATATTCCACTCCTCCTCTCCTGCTGGACTTGGAAAGTTAAGAGAGAATTATTCTAAGATATGGAGAGCTAAAGGGAGTAATTCTTTTCTTGGTCCTCTTGATATGACTGTGGCATTTGCACACCATGTCATTCAAAAAAGAAAATTCAGAAAGTTGACAAAGTCTCAGTGCACAGGACTGTGATAAGCCATTTTGCCATTCAGGTAGGTAAGTTTATTCAAGGATCCATACTTCTGGCCTACCTTCTCATGCCAACTCTCAGCTTACTTCCCATGTGACTCAAATTCACACTAACTAGATTTCAAAAGAGATTGAATTCCTCTTTTATTCTACTTACTTTCTATTTGTCTCCTTCACTCGGCCTATCAGCTCAAGATAGAATTTATTGCAGTTTAATGTTGTGTAGCATCTGTTCAACTATAAGTTAATCACTGTCAGACAGGAATAAAGATAATTAGTTTCTCAGAGTACATTTCTTTAGTTGTTAATTACCTATATGGGGACCTGCACCTTTCACAGCATAATCACAACATTGAAATGTTGTTATTCAATCTCTTTCTGAGAAAATATTAACCATCTTTATACTTAAGCAGCATTGAAAGTTAATGCAGATATCTAAGTATTTTTAAGCTGGTAAAGACACTATTTTATTCACCATTAAGTAAAACAAAATGTTTAAACAAGTTATCACAATGTTCAAAGCAGCTAAATTACCGCACTATCAGATTATATTATCATGAGAATGACAGCCATTGCAGGCAGACCACAGTCAGGACACCTGAATTCCACTTTCAGCTTTATGATGGCCACTTTATATGGCTGCTTCTGTATTTCAAGCACCTTCTTACAAATTCAGATGATACTTATCCAACTTTGCAGTCTTTTGAGCAGAGCCCTGTAACTTCTACATATGAAGTAAAGTTTTGCATCATCTGCCTTCTTGCTTAGCGTAAGAAATTTAAAACAAGTTGCTTGAAATTGATTGTTTATAGAGATGTCTGGTCAAAAAATGAACATACATTTCTATAAAGCTGTTCAGGGCAGGAAAAAATAAAACCCAACAATATATAAATACAACAACTTCTTGTATTGTTATACAAGAAATGCTTTTTGGAAAAAAACACAAAAGAAACCCTCAAGTCCGAACAATCACATAACACACACCATTTTTTTCCCTTGAAGTAAGAACTTTTCCTGCCAGCTTTGAATTTTTATGTGTATCCAGTAAGTGGACTTCTCTCTGGCCACAGGATCAGAAACCTGAGACACAGAAATCTTCCCCTTTCCTGAGGGTTGGTAATCTAACACCTTTGTATGTCAGATTGAAATAAATGACCAAGGGGAAAGAATTTCTTCCACTGACTCCAGAGAAGAGAAGTCCAGCTCTGTCATGAATACTCAGAGGGCACAGTTGATCCCTACAGGCCCTTGCGGGAGGAAGAGAGCAACGGCTTTATGTCTGTCCCAAAGTCCCTGCAAGTGCCTATAGAAGAGCAGGTAACTTTCAGGAATCCAGTAGATGGGATGGAGTCTTTGCATGAGGGGAACATCCATTTCCTTCTTCACTGTAAACAAATGCAATGTCCTTGACTAAGTCTCTGTAGTCAAACGAACACTGGGAAAGCATTTCAAGGAAGCTATCGGCACGTAAACTAACGATTCCTAAACTGCTAGCTTCAAAGGTGAATATAATTAGTAAGATGATATCCTGTTAATGCTTGGTTCACCTTATATTTATAAAAATTCTATACCAATATTGGATGGGGCAATGGAAGAAGGGGGGCATGGAAGGGATACCTCTTCCCAATGATAGTAGTGAAGACGGCGGGCACCGGTTAAAACAAATGACTAAGGTGGAAAATGAAGCAGGAAAAGCACAAGACGCTTTCCCGGACAGGAACACATTGGAAATCCATATCAATAGGTCTTCGAAAGCAAAGTTCCTACAGAAAATAAATGGAACGTAAAATTTGAAGTTAACTTCAGGAAGTGTGCCTTCTCGTAACGCGAGACACCGTAATGGTTTTCACCAAGAAATAGTCTGAAAATTCTCTCCCCTAACTGCCAGAAGGTGGTAGTATTTCAAAATATTACTATTATTTATGAGGAAATACACTCACTGGTTTATGAATTTTGGCTGTCTGCCAGTGCTGCATTATTGTATTCATAAGAGTTATAGGTCAGCAGCCATGCTATGCCATAATCTAGAGACTTAGGTATCAGAGGGACTGGAAAACATACTGCAGAGTCTCGTCATTCAAGACAGTTTATTTCAGGGGGAAAATGTATTAATACCTGCTTGTCATTGGGGTAGTCTGACACAGTATCAAACATCAATGATGTTTTCTGGAATCTGCAAAAGAAATCGAGTGAAATATTATAAGCCCTGAGAACAGAGGTCTCTGTAGGATCACTTGAGGCCAAGTCTCCCAGTCAAAATGAACATCTCTTTACAAAGTCATTAAATCTTCCAGAGCTTTTTCTGCTATCTTCAAAAATGAATTCTCCAATGAGGACAAAACAAATTTTAGGATGGATCTGTAATTAAATAAGGCTGCCAAAGAACAAGTCTGGCTCATGTTAAAAGCCAATTCTTGGCTCAGTGTCTGAGTATCTATCAAGGTAACCTAAACAAAGGCCATTCCACAGCAATGCTAGCAAAAGAATTTTGAGCATTTTTTGCTCAAAAATGAACAAACTTCTGCAAATCTTCGAACCAGGGTGAAATTGCTGTAGCCACATAAATATAGTGCACATTGCTTAGACCAGATGTGGTTAGTCAAAGAAATTGGTTATAGCAGACAAAAACCAGATGTCCCACCAAATAAATTAAATCCAATGCATTTTTGTAGGATATCATAGACAGAAATGGCACTACTCATGGACATCATCTGACCCCTTCTGCAGGTCCTCATTAGCGCTCTCAGGATGAGCAGAGGACAGGTAGCACAGGTAAAATGCTCTTTTTGAAAACAAGCCAAGAAAAGATCCCAGTAATTCTGTCAAAATGGACCCTCACAGCCGTGCAGCTCACTTAACACATTACCACAGAACCTCTGAGAGTCAAACATCTCCTCAACGTGGAATATTACACTAAATTTTCCTAAATTTCTCCTGTTGATGGAGATGGATGGGATGGGAGGGAGGGAAGAAGGAGGGAAATGAGGACAATGGCTGTGCCCCCTCCCTGTCCCACCCATGGAAAGCTGCTTCCACTCCACATGGTTTCCATGATGGCTCCAGCCCTTCGTCAACAGGGAGAGCCACAGCAAGGGCTGAAGGAGGCAGCATGGCCTGAAGTCACTGGCCGCCTCCTCTTCCTAGGGAGTGGAGAACAATGTGCACAGATCCTGGAGCCTTGAAGGTTTTCCCACAGAGACCCAGGAAACATCTCCACCAAGAATCCCATTCCTGTGTAGGTTTGTGGGGAGCAAATAAGTTATTTCATCATGAATCTGAGAAAAGCTGAGTGGCACTGTCCAGGTTTGACCCACAAAACTAAGCACACTGGGCACTACCTTGGGGCTCTCACTTTACTAGTCACTTGTTATATGCTAGGACATGCAAATTATTCTTTGCACAGTTAATCTTTCTTGAAGACCTAATGACACTCATTTTATAATACCTCCATGTATCCATGTATCTACCTACTGGTAAAAGAAGTGGAAAACCTGTCACACCCCAGAGCTGCACATATTTATGGTCAATAAAATACAACTGCCTCGTGATTCTTGCATTTTTATTTCATCCCTACATCTTTAAGAGACAAATTATGGCAGAAGGCGCCTTTAATATTCAGGGGGAAAAAACCCAGTTTTTACAATGGCACCCCAGGAACCAGAACAATAGTGTTGCCTTTATTCTGATGTGATCTGTGCAGCTTGAAAACTAATCTAGAAAACCTAAGTACTTTTAAAAGGGAAAGATCTTTTCTGGGGGAAAATAATTCCTTAGGGCTTGATACACAGAAAAAAAAAAGAAACCACGAAATTATATGAATCTTGACTACACTTAGAGAATTGCTTGTATGCTTCAAAACTGTTAGCTCAGCTCTGGTCAAAATCCAGTCAGAAGGAATGAGGCTGAAAAATAAAGTGCTACGTGGGAGATCCCTGGTGAATCAAAAGCAGTCTCACTCCAGAAAGGAGGAAACAGCCACCCTGGGTCTTGGCTTCCACCACAATTATGTGATGGGGTGTACTTTAGGAACAGAGTATAACGGTTCAAGACTAAAGTTGGTTGTACACAGTGTAAAAGTTTGGCCCTCTACGCATGAAAGAGTACCCCTGCAATTTCTAGGAATTAGAAGCAAGAAGACAGAACAATGTAAAACTAGTAGGAGACAGGCCAGCTTAGACAGTCACTGTCACCTGATAGAATCCTCAGAGAAAAAATATTAGGCATAAGGGAACATTAAGTAGTAATTCTATGCTTCCCCCCCCTCCTCCCCCGAGTGTGCAAATACCATCTTCTGTTGACTTTTTTCCTGGGAAACAGAATTTCTAGTGCTGAGCTAAACTCTGCCCTGCCTTTTAAACATATGCAAATAAAATCAACACAGCTCTATGGTGTCGAAGACAGCAGATTTTGGCCTCCGTTTTTGCACTATGAAGGGTGCTACACCCAAAGTAGGAAACTGTAAGAAGGAACCAAGAATCTCTCAGCTTTGCTGCTGGCTGGAGTCAGAGCCCAAATGCCTCCTCTCCTACTTCCTCACAGAGAATATAAAGTGACGACATGTTCTGGACTAGACTTGGAAATGTCAGGCCATAAATACACAGCAAATGTTGATTTCCCTGGACTCTCTGCAGGACTGGAGAGAAATTGAGAGTCCCTTACTAACAGGGGCTTACTTTTTCCACAGTAATGTCCTATAAAAAGATATTTATTAGATAATTAATTGCAAGGGCTGTCAACTGAAAGTGATCTCTCATGCAAGTGGTCATGTTAGGCAAAATTTTATTTTGGCCATTTATTCAAAATCAAGGAAATGAGTTTATATGTGAATTCTTCATATAAATCTCTTTTCTACTGTCTGTTTCCTCTCTTTCAACAATTTAGGGTAGAATTTCCAAATCCATCAGTAATGCTTAATGCTCAACTCTATAGCAATACACTATTTAAACATCTGTATCTCAACCTTAAAAACTACATTCCTTGAAAAGATGCTTAATTTTTTTTTTTTTCCTCATCAGAAAACACTATCAGCTGGCCTTAAATTTACTGCTTTCTCCAAGCACCACTTCTCTGTACTGTAAGCAGTTAAGAATGTTTTTAATTTGTTTTATGGTACATTAGCAGGGGGAAACAATAAGTAAATAGAAAACTAAGATGAAGCTCCTTTCCCATGCTGAGTCTGTCTGCCAACTCCCTATACCGACATTTTAAAGGAGCAAATGTGAAGACCAAAGAGAGTTCAGTCCTCACAGAACTCTCATTTTTCTGACTAAGAAAGCCAAGTGTCCCAGGTTGCTAAATATGCTGATTCAGATGAGCACAAAAGACATTACGGGTATATTATCTTCATACAATATATAATTAATGAAGCGTACTGCTTTTATCTCTACTAACAATCCTGACACCTTGAACAGCATCACACTTGAGCAAGAGGGACATCCCTGTGAGTAGAGGTGGCAGAACCTGCTCAAAGGCAATGCCCAGTGATGCTCATGGACACAGCCACATAACCAGCACCAAGCAGTCTCTCTTTCCTCCCAGGTGTTTATGATGCAGAAACCAAATTGGCTCCTCTGCTGTTAGGGGGAAGAGACGACCATTTGCACTACCCCTTGACGAGGTCTAGCACGTGACGTTATTGCCCCTCATTGCCACTCACCTCTGAACTTTTTTGAGTGCAGACAGAGCAGGGAGGAGCTCGAGAGCTGCTCAAGGGCTGGCTGCTCACTCCCCTCTCATCTCCTCCCGAGCTGGAAAGCAAATGCCACGTTCCTAGTGCACATCAGGAACTTCTGGAGTCCAGAAGTTGCAATCCAGACGGACTTACTGTCACAGCCTTGCCACTTTTTGCCTTACACGAGTTATGAACGTTATGACTCTAAATAGCTCAGAAAGTGTTCTTGCTACATAAACAGATATTTCTGTGAGCAACAGCCTAATGAAGCCTTTCCTTTGTGGATTTTTTCATGTCTAATAAAGCTGAACTCACCCTGCAGGTTTTCACTGAATGGAAATAATAATGTGATTTCCCTCTGCTTCCTATTCTTACAGGAATTGTAGAGCTAATATTGTTGAGACATCTTCCTTTCCATCAAATTGGTTGAGACTGGTTCAAATTTCACTGAAGTTGTCCAAGAATGGTAAGTTAAGACAGATAGACAGGAGAACACTGTGTGATTGCAAACACCTTGTTTCTTAGGAAACTAAGCCAAAAACAAGAAAAGAAAAAAAAAAAAAAAGCTTTTTTATAACAATTATAACAATGCTTAACTGCGGGGA
This sequence comes from Fulmarus glacialis, assembly GCF_000690835.1. NCBI lineage: Eukaryota > Metazoa > Chordata > Aves > Procellariiformes > Procellariidae > Fulmarus > Fulmarus glacialis. Next base: position 111,898 of record NW_009223876.1, on the reverse strand, counting down.
AAAACCTAACTCAGTCTAAGATCCTTGTAAATTCCTGGCTAGCTCTGCTCATACTTCAAAAGCACATTTGTTCCAAACATTTAATAGTTTTGAGACTACGTTAGAATTTCCACTTCTGAAATATTTGATTAGATTTTAGTGTCTTCAAGCCAGGTCAAGGAATACTGTGTGAAACCCAAACATCTGATTTACTCTCACACAGGGAGATGGCACCTTTGCGGTCAAAGCTCTATCAGCCCATGGCCATTTTTAGCACTTTTCAGTCTTGGCAAATGATTTTAAATGAGAGAATTTTCTTATACTTATCAATGAACAGGGATTTGATACAAGAAAAACAGTAAGAAGATGGGATTACCAACACTGTGTGTTGGGAGAGAGATGTTAATGCCAAGAACATTTTGGATGAAGAAAAGGGAGGCAACTGTTAAAATTTTTAGCAAAGCACCACCCCATATACATATAAATGAAAGAACCACCAGGCCCTCAAACACTGCACATACTATGCAATGAAATGATTTTTTATGAAAATAGATGGCTTAGCCCTTGTATACCTGTTGTAAAAGCACTCTCACCCGACTGCTTTCAACATCAGGGCTTCAATCATCTAGCTGTGAGCTACAAAATTCTTCTCCAACCTGGTGGGGAGGAGGAAAAGGATCCTGATTCAGATCCGCATCTGAATGAGACAGCACAGTGGTGGTGTAGTATAATGCATTTAGGTACCCCTGATGTGCCTGTTACACCAAACGACCATCAGTCACTCCTATTTTACTTCTTAACAAAGGACAGCAGCACTAAGAAGAGAGAAACAATTACAGAAAAAAACAAATGGGGTTCAAGGCAGCTCCTCTCCAGACTGTTGCTCTCCTGGAAGACAGACCATTTTCTCTTCAGTCTGAAAGTCTCCATTCCTCCTCCTTCCCTTTGCATACCCTAAAGGCCTTTGACACAAATGGAGCCCTTTTCTGACTCCGTGCAGGCAGCTGAGATACCTGTTCCTCCTCCCATACGAACCCCTTGTATATTTGATGGAAGCAAGAGGCAGAGGAAAAAGCTGACAGCAAGTTCTGCCAAAGCTTTTTTCCCTTTCCATTGAAGAATGAGAGACGACTAGGGTTGATCTTGGGTGAGACAAGTATATATTAAAGAAAAGGAGAAAATCAGGATGTTACTAGAAAGGATTTATGGGCTTGGGAGGGAAAATGGTGGCTGAACTGCTGAACTGGAATAAATGATCATAGTACCATTGACTATAAGAGTTTATCAGCTTTCCACCACCTGGGGAACAGCAGTATTTATGGGAAGGCAAAAGGAGCTGGGCTTGTTTGAAAGGGCTACAGCTTTCAGGGAGTGATCTAGGTCAAGTGGGCTCAATCTGCCCTCACCACAATATTAAAATACCCCATCTTTCCCAACCACCCAAGTTATGAACTTCTGAACTGGCACCAGTGAATTTTGTGAGGCTTTATATAACAGATGAAGTCATGTAGCTAAGTTATATCTCAGTTATCCCAACACATATTGAAGGCCCCACATTCCCTCACCTTGTACCATGTGTAATCATTTATGCTTGTCCAAAGTGAGGCAAATGTATAATTAAAAAACTGTGGTTGCACTTTGTGCAGATTTTCTGCTAGTGTAAGTGACTGGGAATTAGCCTTTTCCTTCCTTTCTCCCAAGAATTAACAATATTGTTTGGAAGTTGCACTGAAGTCACATAAGGGAAGTCATTGCTAGACTTTAGAAACAGACCAGAAGTTAGAATTTTAACATTCCTTTTCTCCCTGAGATGAGAAACTAGCCTACAACACAGAGACGGACAACACCAGTGATGCAAAAGCAAACTGTTCACATCTTGCTGAAGCGCAGATGAATGGCTGGGCAGAGGATAAGCTCGATGGGAGATGCAAGACACCACAGAGTACACAGTGCTCCTAACTGAATTCATTACAGCCCCCTCCCAAAGTGTTAGAGTGAGTGTTTGAAAACACACGCTGATTGTGTTGGCAGAGTTCAAACTAGACAGCCTGAGCAATCTAAACTAGTGAAATGCACAGGAGAAAAATTAACATATGGCAAGGCACAAAGAAAGAAAGGGGGAAAAACAAGCACCTCCAGCTAGGCACTGAGCTGCTAATTCAACCCTTAGGAAGAAGCCATGTCTTTCTTGTGAGAAAAAGTCCCCTGAACAGGGAATAACAACTTACATTTAGCATTCTTGAAAAGCAGCATGAATTGCTGGAGCAAGTTTATGGGCTGCATGCTGGCTCAGATGACATGGAGAAGTATGTACCTCAAAGACACCTCTGAGTTGGAAGAAAATCCTGTATTACTCAGTCCTAGCAAAGTCCTTTAACTCTGGGGGAACTAGAAGCATCTGAACAAAATAAACAGGCAAGAGTACGCTGCTTCCAGTGGTGTCTTCCTTGCTGCCCAACCCATCTACTGCACCTCTCCTGCCAGAAGTGACTGCTTACCGCGACAGCAGCACAGTGGTTGTTGGTGCCATCACCGCCTGAGCTGGTTCCCACTTAAATTTTTTCAACCTCATTTGGACCATTTTGCCTGAAATTGTTTAGGTGGCAACAGAGACCAAAGGTGGGAGAAAGGCAGGGTTGTTATCCTTGTTCTACTGATAGAAAATCGAGTGAAAGAGAGACTAAGTCATGTTTGCAAGCAGGAGTCATAGCCTAACTCAGAGCTGGGCCTACATCTCCTCAGACTCACACTGTACTTTAAACACCAGACTTGCCAAACCCTTATTCTTGAACCCTTATTCACATAAGAAGGAAGAAACACAAACCTTAATCATTTTTCTGAAACCCTTTGACTCAGAGGAATTATCACCATACACCACCTCTTCTCCACCCTCCCCTTTGTGCCTTTTCTCTACATAGGCCAAGCTCGATACACAAAAGTTTTATCCCCCAGCCTCGCTGAGCTCTGTGCTTACACATCCTGCTGAGTGTTAGCATCGGGCCCTGGATGACAGATTTTCCTAACGATTGTGAACAGATCACTGCAGCACAGGCTGCTGCAACGTACAGAAACTAGACTTGGACAATTAGAAGTTTAGCAGTTCAGAGGCAGCTGTAGATTGTAAAAACAAAGCCAAGAAGTGAGCGAGCAACTGCAAACATCCCAAGGAAAACTATATTGAAAAGTCATTTCAGTCTTAATCCTTTTATATGTCATTATAAATTGAACTCTTTCCAGGCTAACAATGGGCTGCTTTTTTTTCCTCCTAGGATGATCTTAGCCAAAAGTGCTGCAAGCTTTCTCAGAATTATTGCTTCACTGAAAAATAATTTAATACAGCGATTGTATTAAATAAGCACAGTTCAGCTTGGCCCCTTCACTTCAAGAGAAGTTGCAGGGCACAAAAGTATCTTGAATTTTAGTATGAACTAGGCTATTTAAGATTTTAGGGAAAAAAAGCATATTTGAATCTGGCATACATACTACATCAGTGCCAAACTTTCAGTATGTAAAATCAGATGACAAATTTGTACACCTTTATCCAATAGGACCAGAATTCCAAAATATTTTATGAAAACAACTAGGGCATAAGTATGTATATTAAGGGAGAGTAAGAAGTAAAGAGGTGAAGAATGTGTTATCCATATAGCTTCTGCACTCTTCTGCAGTCATTTAACGATGTGACTGTAACTGATGACAACAGCGAGAGCGATGGATAGCCAGGCACCACTACCTATACCACAAAGTGTGATTTGACCAAAAGGTCAGATACCTGAAATATAAATGACTAACTCCATCATGACTTACACTAATGCAATGCTAGGACATATATTGTTTCTCCTACCTTGATGCTCCTAGTAGAATATGTAATAGATAGAAAATGGATATGCACCATAAATCATGCAAAGTACCCCCAAAAAGCCTCAAACTCTTTCCAATAGGTGCTCGTAGAAGCTGGAGGTAAAGATCAGAAAAGTCCTTGGCACTTAAATGGATAAATTTTACTAAAAACGCTGTACTGAGTAATAATACTTAAATACTTTTTGAAAAAAAAGAGCTGATTTCTTGGGGTCCTCTGCCACCTCTATTTTCTTCAATTCTACCTGCGGTAAGCAACTTTCAGAAGGACTAGCAGCCACTTTTCCAACTTAAATTACAACCAGAAAATATTTCATTCGTACAATATGGCATCCTCACTTATTTTCAGGTTCTCACTTTCTCTGCCGTTATAGACAGCAGTATTACCCCGCAGTGAGACAAGTGTCTGAGGCAATGTTCTGAGACACAGTCGTTGCTTTCCCACCAATTCTCTTCATGGAAGCACAATGCAGAGCCTTCAGTGGATTCACTGGTGACTCAAAGCTTGCCTATAGGGAATGGGATGATCCATATTAAAACTTCAGGACTTGACTCAATTTTCATCTGAAGAGACTTAGTCTTTTTACTAACTCGTTAGTGGGCATAAAATGGCATGAATCTGTGCCTGTCAGTGGAGATATAGCTGTTTATAGTGAATTTATAGCAGTTGAAAAAGTGGCTCATGAACTTCAGTGCAGATACTCTTAATCGCCACTGGTGCAATTGGGACAAGAAGTGAGCTCTTTGAGAAGTGAAACCCACAAGTGATTCCACTGATCCAAAAATGCCTGGCATTTCTCCCTCATCATTGTTGTATCTGGCACAGATAAAGTATGCATGTAATATAAATCTTTCTCATTAATGTCCTCAGGAATAATGGCTACTGAAGACTAAGGATCATGGCAGCAATCACACAGCAGACCCACTACTTAGGCTTAGGGAGGAAAGTCTGCTCTCTCTAACGTGACAGGGCCCTATGCATGATAGCGTAACTACTTGGGCTTGTGTGGCAAAGGGGGAAGATACAGCCCTGAGAGAGCAGAGGGTGAAGAGTTCTCTCTCTCAAAAACCTGTTTCTTATGTACAGTATAAACTTCAAAGCTCTAAGGAGAAGAGAGTTGGTTATATTGTTCAGGCTGTGGTTAGGTTGCTGGGATTTGGTAAATAAAAAACATTTTTACAGCTCATTAAGTGGAGCTTTGGGAAATGTTCTCATATCCGTTTTCAAGGGGCTGTGGAGAGCTTGCATTGTGTGGTGGGTCAGGGAAGCAGTCATTTCAAACTAAGGGTTCGGGGAAAGGTATGTATACTGGGCTGAGCAACACTGGTGTGCAGCCTTATTTTACTGATATGGTGGTTGCTAACGTGTTACTGCTTCCACTTGCTAGATTTGACTGAAAGGCAGTATCTTATATTGTTTAATGAAAGAGAATCACCAAACAGCCTGGGAGGATGGGACAATATAACTGGGGCGCTTTAGTTGATTCTGCCAGACCAGTGAATTACTGTCATATTTCCTCTACATCACATGAAAACCATTTTCTATGCATGTAGCTGAAATACCCATGTGTGCTTCACAGGGGTGTTACTGGTCTTGCAGGGCTTAAGGGACAGCAATCTTTCTGTTACTACTTTATAGAAGCTTACTAAAAAACCACACACATGTCCTCTTCCTAACGAACACAGAGCACTTCGTGTGAGCCGTTACTCCAAAGCTGTGCCCACAGGTCAGAGCGCCTCTCAATAGCCCTCCTTCAACCAAAGAAGTCCTCGCCTGCATGCAATGAGATACAGATGTAGCGGCAACTGTGGACATCTTCCCATTTCCGCCTCAGAAGTCTCAGGTTTGGGGTTCAAATTATTTTAGGGTCTATTTTTTTTTTTTTAAAGGTGCTCTCTCATCTTGGAGAGACTCCCAATTACAGGCAGTGCTACTGAAAAAAACCAAACTGTTTGCCCTTCCTCGCCTTTATCTTGTATGTATTTTCAGGGGAGAAAACAAACACATTTTTACTGCTTATTTCATCCTTACCATAATTTCTTCACTGGTCTTAGGAAGACAAATTGTCACCTCCATGCCTGGGTTTGGCCAAGAATGGCAAGACTTTGCACTGCCCTAAGAATTTCTATTTTGCTCGCATATGTGTGCTTGCAAGGAGCCATGAGCTGCTCCACGGCACCATGGAAAGCATTGGCACCTGGGCAGTGTCAGAGGAAGGAGAACAAGAGAGACGGTGAGAAGGGCAGAAAACCCATTGCCTGGCACTTCCTCTTTCTCTCGCATAATACTTTCTAAGCAGCCAGCTGTGCAGAAGGAGAGGTTCTGAGCAGTTGGGTTTATGGCACTGGAGAGTAATAGCCACTCTACCTCCTCCAAGACAGACTTAGGGCAGCTGGCCAGCTGGAGCACTCTGATTTAAATTACTGATTTCAATGTCATGTCACTCCTAATTTAGGACTTGATTCTGTACCACTGCAGTCAGCTCAGCCCTTGTATGCTGAAGAACTGGATTGCAGATGTGTATGAAATTAATCATATAAACTAGAGGGATCGTAGCATCCCTTTTCTCGCCTATTTGTCTTTAATACCATTAACGATACATCCTGAACGTTAACTCACCAAAGAAATTTTAATGGCTACACTTTGGTCTAGAAATGCTCCTAGAACTTACGGGGTTGAGTAAATTGCTGTTTCAAAAGGAAAAACATAATGTAACTACGTTCAAATGTCAGAATAACAGATAGTTTAGAAGTTACTAAACTGGCTGAGCAAGCGAAGCCTGACCTCTTATGTGAGCAATTCTTAATCCTGAATGGATTTTAGTTTCTCAGTAATGTGATGATAGATGGGAACATTGATCCCACTTGCAAAAAGGGGAAAAATGGACTCCCTCACCTTCTCTGCAATTGACTTGACAGAAGCAGGCTGAGACAGGACTGAACTCACTTCTGAGTGTTCAGCCAAAGCCCTATGTTCTAAGCCATATTTCTTGATTTTTTCAGGCTGGCAATCCTTATTTGCAGTTAGCAATTTTGATGAGCTTCCTTGCATTTACTTTGAAGGCATTTTGAAAGTAAGAAAGAAATGAAAACTTAGGCTATTTGTGTGAGATTTAAGAGGCCGATACAAGCACTTGATCGTGAGGAATATAGTATGCAGTGGCTGAGAAGCAACCTCTGCATAAACTTACTAATAGTTTCCTTAGATCAATAATTGTCCAATCGTCCAAAAATGTTAATCACCAATTAGGAACTGCTACATTAGGCCAGCCTTCCCATACTGCTAAACCAGAAAAGCCTGAATACAAAGTGTTCTCACAGAAACCAAGGCCCACACACACTCAGACGAATGGAAGCTCATTTTGATCACACCAAGGGACACTGGAACATTCAGGGAGCACTGGTCTGATAAAACTTCTTGAAATAAGAAGTCTCCTTCTCTGTTTCCAATAGGCAGTCTCTGAACTCACACAAAGAGCTAGCCACACCATGAACTGGATTCATAAGTTGAGGATGAACTTATAAAAAACACAAACACAGACAAAAAAATACCTCTTTGGTCCTAATTGGACTCTTTCTCCTGAAACTGATCGACTGGTCTCCACCTGACCTCATGCCAATAAAATCCAGACGACTATCACCCAAGGCACTCTTATAATCAAAATCTGAAAGATCCTTATGAGAAACTGCATTAACTGAGACAAGTGCTAGAACACTGTAACTAAACTCCAACTAGTACTAAATATCTAATCACGTAATTACACCCACAACCATCTTTTTCATACTGCTTTAAAGATCATATGAATTCTTTGAAGGCTGAAACACAAAGAGGAAGAACTGATTACTTCCACATCATTGGCACAAAGAACACCCCTGTCCCCACCTTTGTACACTTCTGAGCTATTTAAGGCTCTGCGTTCAGTACTATCAGGAAAGCAGAAAAATCATACCAACACCTTCCTGTATGCAAGACTAACCTTGGCCTTTCCAAGTGTGGAATTCTGCATAAATCCATGTTTCAAACCACATAGAAAATTGAGAGTTACACAGGGAAGTAAATAGATGTTCAATAAAAGTGACAAGTAACTTCTGTCACTTCTAACATCTTAAAGGAATTTTTAGTTTCCTTTGAGATTTTTTCTTTTCTTTTTTTTTTTTTTTTTAAAACAAGAAACATCTTATACATTAGAGTGAAATTTTTTTTTTCCCCTCGTGAAACAGCAGTTAATTAAGAACCCTGCAGGAGTGCCAAAACGTTCAAGAGTTTGCAAGTATGAAAAAAATTCGTGTAAGGAATGCACTGCATACAATCACAAACAACAATGCAGTGGATTTGAAGGCTAGCAAAGATGCCCATGTAAAGTTGCAAGTATTTTTTAATTCAAAGTCCGATGTTAGCATTGTGCTTGAAAGAGAACAGCCAAACCAATAGGATATGCCTGGAATTAATTTATTGGAAGGAAATTTGCTGATTGGCAGCAAAGAGGATGAAGTTGACAGCCAAACATTTTCTGGGGCTGATTCAAAGAAATTATCCAGGACTTGGTTAAGAGTCTCCCCAAGGAAGGAGTCTGTCACTGCTCACTGGTTTATCAAAATGATCCTGTTTTGTTGGGTAGAACGAATTGGATTCATCTTTACGTTTGGTAAATGTCCCTCAGTACTTCTTTTTTTTCAGCATGGCATGCCATGCCCATCTGTACCTTCAGAGAGCCTTCACATGAGTTTTAATTCTCCAGTGTTGTTCTTAATTCTTAATTGCCACAACTCCTTGTAGCCCAGTGCCAAGTCAATAGGCATCAGAAAGTGACACAAATGCTCACTTGTCACCTCTATCAATGTCACCTTCTGTTATCTACCTGCATGTGCCTTTGGGGTCTGCCTGCTAATCTTTCAAAGGCTATGAAGCTCCAACACAGACAGTTCACACTATCAGCTCTCAAAACAGAAGAAAATATTACTTAACAGACCTGAGGGAAATATGAATGTGACATTTATGTCCAGAAGTTTTAGAGCATTTTTCCTCCCACAGCTTCGCTGTTCTTTCTTCTTCCCATGTATGTGAAAGTGGAAAAAGAAAGTTCTAGCAATTAAAGGATGCTACTCTTAAAAAAACAACAACAATAATAAAAAAGAAACAATTGTAAATAATTTTAAAGGTAACTCGTGCGCAAAACTGCAACAGCACTGCTGCTTGCGCAACAGTTCCACACAGATCTCCAGACTTACGGGGGGAAAAAAAAGGTAGGAAGCCCCAGAGCAAAACAGGAGATGTCTGGGTTTGTTTTGGGTTTTTTCTAATACTTTTGTCATTCCTTACTTCACTGGAAAGTAATAAATCTTCTGAAGGAAAAAAGTACCTGCTGGTATCATTAAGAGACTTAAGCACGGCAAGATAAAACTCCCTGAAGTCAAAGCAGCTATTTGTGTCAAAGAAAACAATACAATAATTTATATTGCCACTCCCAAGTTTTATGTTACTGCAGAAAATTTTGTCCTTTAACAATTAATCATAAATCAAAACACTGACAAGATATTGGTCTCCTATTCCTTTGAGAGAGAAGTGGAATGTATATCAAGAAGCAAAAAAAAGAGCTTGCTTGCCAATGTATCAGATGGAAGCTGTGTTAAGGGGATTGCTGTATTTTCTACCACAACAGCAATATGGAATTTCTGATTCAGCATTAAGCTAATGAACGGATGACCAAGCTTCAAAATCCAGAGTCCATCTGAAGTGAGCTGCTCTATTAGAATACTTAATGAATGCAACTCAGTAAGTGCTGGTCATGGAACGTCTTCAATTGCACTCTTTGTTTCACAGGGAGTCTCGAGGGAGGTGAATGGAGAAGACTTTATGTATAAGTAGGGAAACACAAAGCACTGATAACTCCAAGGGGACAGGAAAAATGTAGGACATGAATTTTTCACATGAAAGATGGGCAATTGTATTTGTTTAATTAGTGATCATTCTTAAACAGCCAGAGCTGTAAAATGCTGGAGCCTTCAGACAGAAATTCTGCAACAATTCACACTGAGAACAGGGCAAATGAGAACAAACTTAAGAAATAATTATAACACGCCTGTTCGTATCAGCTGCAGGAATAACTTTTGTAAGAAATATATTTAGTTGCTACCACCTCACACTGTGTATTTACCCAGTTGATTTCTTGCCAAAAAAGTGTATGACAACAGCCCTTTATTTTTATATAAAACAGTTATCTAGTCAAAGAAGGAAACGCTGTTCCATATGTAGGTAACTAATTTTTGTAAGAAGCTTTCCAGGTGAAGAATTAAAGGTATTTGGGATAAAAGTGGAAGGATTTATGAGAGGTACTTAGCACTGTCTTCTCCCTCCTTCTCAAATGGACTGGAGGGTGACTGGTATCATGCAGAATACTCCCTTGACTGCCACAGGAGCTCACCTAGTACATCCATCCATCAGTGGAAGGCAGAGGGGTAACGCATGTGACAGTTAAGAGGTTAGCACTTGCCCCTTCTGCAAAAACCCCAGGAATTTACAGATTCCTCTTATTCACCAAGTAAATTGTTTTTAGGTTTAGGGTTGGTTGTTGTTTTTTTTTTTCCAAAACTGGTATTTTCAGTCCCCTGAAAAAAACACTGCAATTTTGCACATCCTGCAGAAAAAAAAACCCAAAAAATCTGAGTAATATTAAACTGCAAGATCTGTGGTGGGAATAAAGTGGGGAAAAGAAATCTAAACTTTGTAACTACCCTTCCAAACATCTTCCACCAGCACATGGTTTCTTGTTTTAAGGCAGCACATTCACACAATTCAGGTTTGATTACTTAACACTAAACACGCATCTAACATCAGTATGAAATATTGCTGGCTGCCTAATCTCCACATCTTTTTCATACCTAGTGACTCTGGTGGGATTGCTGAACTGCTATAGAGGTTAAGTAGTACAGGACTAACGCGTAATCTTTTTCTTTCCAGTGGGATTTTTGCAGACAGTTCTTCTTACAGGCTCTCACAAAACAAGCTATAATTTCACTATTTCTGTGAACAAGGAGTAAAAAATCCTTATTACCATTTCTGTAGGGAATGCAATTAAAAAAGCTTGTGCTCACTTTAAGTAACTGCTTAATATATTAACTTTCAATTTGTTATTCCTAGATAATTTCTCACCTGGCAAGGAGATCATGTTTGAGTGCACAACATTAGGAATTTCAGTGGAATTCAGTTATACTTAGAAAAATTCATCCTTTAAAAAAAGTAAAGTCTATAGATAAAAGCCTGGCCATGAGCAATTAAGAGATGCAGCCAATTCCCCGTTGCGATACAGTATCTCATCACTCGCCATTACTCTGCTGAAATTATACCATTCAGCTAATCTTAAATTTGCATCTTTGCTCTCCTCAGTAATAGAATATATTGCTGTATGTAACTGATGATATAACTGATCATTCAGTGTGCAGTAAAGGTTTCAAAAATATACTGCTAGCATCCATTAAATTCTGCTCATGGTCCACATATTTTCTTGGAATGTGAAATTATTTGTGGAGGTAGGATACTTTTTAATAAACAGAAGCAAAATGGAAAAAATTTATATGAGAGCAAGAAGACAATATTTTAAAGTATAAAATGTCTTAAAGTGGTGGTGTGTTTTGGGTTTTTTTCCATTTCTTCTCCTGAATTGTCTGAAGAATTAGATTGTTTGGACCAGACAAAGAACTACAGTTACAACAGGTATTAATGAACTCAAGAGAGGAAACGAGCTTTCGTCTCAATGTGGAACTGTTATAAAATGTCTACAACCCCCAGTAAGACAGAATTTAACACTACTGGAGCCTCTGAAGTTTCTGTTTGACTTGGTAATTCAATTAAAGCAAGACTTCTACTTGAAATTCTATTTTATGGTTTTCAGTAGAAAAGCTTCAGATCACTAATCTTACTAAAAATGAACATTAAGAACATTTAACATATGTTAAGGATTCTTCTACATCCCTTAGACAGAGTTATGCTAGCAGTTGAGACACATACACAGCAATTTCTAAAAACAAATCTAATGCTTCCAGGTGTGCTGGGATGAACAGCATTTAGAATCATTCTCAAAAAGATGTTAATTTTGTTTGCTTCTGTTTGTTCTATCAGATTCACCCCTTTCTATGGCTTTACACAGTGCTAAAGGAGCCCTTCTCACTTGACTGAAATTTATCTTGTTATATTACTACTATTACCAATAAAAATTCACGGGGAGAAAGGTTGAAGGGACAAAGAATTCTGGTAATCTTTCTTTATCAGTATCTTTTAACTGGACCATTCACAATCTAGCATTATAATACTTAGTGACATTTCTTTTCCTCCTGATTTTGAGATCTTTACTGTTTTTAACTGCATTTGCACAAAACCCTGCATACAAGAAGCTAAGCTGATCTCTTTGCACTGCTTTTTAAATTGCAAGCAATCATGGAAGCCAGAAGATAGTAAGAACTAAAGTTTACTTTTATTGCCGAGCAAAATAAGATACACATTTCAAGCAGTGGCAATTACACATATTGTATTTGCAGAAAAAGACTGCTGCTCTAATTTGAAATGTGGTTCAAGCTCAGAAATGCTTTGCAGCTTTATAACCATTTTACAAGCCTATTTTGGATATTTAAAATAGAGCGTCTTTCATACAACTAGCCCAAAAGTTAGACTGAAAATTATTACAAGTTTATTACCCACCTTTATATGGTTAAACTGAAGTTGTCTCATTTAATGGACTCAATTGTCTAAATTGTGGGAAATCTGCTAAATTTCTCAAGAATTGAGGGCTGACCTCATGATCATCATTTGACTCTCTGCAAATGGGCCAGACCTACCTATGCAGGTCTTGGCATGAGAATGACCCCTATAATCTCTGTTTCTCTATCATAGGATTATACTGGAATGGAAATGCACTTCTTCACCATACACAAACAGCTTGTAGAACTCATTGCCACAGAACACCACTGAGGTCAAGAGCTTAGGAAGGCTCAGACTAGGATAACACATTTATATAGAAGTGGAAATCTGCAGCCATAGTAACATATCTGAAAAACTAAACACGAATAGCGCAGGCAGCCTGGTGATATGCTTATCAGCAAGAACGTCTTACAGAGCTCTTTATTACCATCCACTGTTGTATATGGTATATGTCACTCTTGATATTGGATTCACTAGATTAAACTGGATTTAACAATACCTGTATTTTTGAGCAAACGTGCATCTAAACACACACACAAAAAACCTCTAAGTTGTACAAGAGAGTTCACTGGCCGCTGTGCTGTTAAAATCTACAGTCATTATTTGTAAACAGAGAACATGCTTTTTACAGTTTTCTAACCTGAAAACACACTTAATCTTTTCACCACAAGATAAATATAATCCTTCCCCTACTTTCTTTCAAAATAAATGTAAATCAAGCACTTTCTGAAAAGTCACAGAAATGTCAAACTGTGCAACTACTCTGGATGGACTCACTGTCATGTTCAGTTTATTCAGGAGAAGATTAAATTGCAACAAAAAGCAGAAAACATTTAAGAATTTTGCGTCATTTGGCATACATGCAAGCGAAGGAAAAGGCATGCCACACATCTGCTTCTTGTCATGATTCAAGCCAAAACGCATGTGACAATTGCTTTGCTTTTTATTACCACGCATACCATAAAATTCTGAGCCTCTCCCTCCTATTATGGACATAGCAGTTTCCAATCTGTTCACGAATGTGAAGTGTGGGGTAAAATTCCTGGTTAACCAACAATTACTTATGAACTGTTAGGTAAAAGGAAGGGTAGGTTTCCTCCAAAGAGCCTTGTGGAAGGGTCACAGCAATGCACAAAGGCTGCTAAAGGGCTTCAACAAGGGTGGTTGATTCTGCAAATAATGAGCAGAAAGAATGTTTCAAACTCGCTGAGTTTCCATGCAAGGGTGCATGTATGTTCAGGAGCTCTGATGGAGAAGGGCTTAAGCCCTGTGGATTTTAAAGTCAGCTGGGCAAAGAGCAGCGCTGGCTGGTGGTGGTGCGGTTTGTTTTCTTTTGTATTACCAGGCTACCTTACTGCAAATTCCCGATTACCACATTTCCTGAACTCATGAGAAAATCAAGGAAATGGAAAGGGTGAGGTCAGTCCTTTCTGCATTACGCCTGATGCCCCTTCTGGCTTCTTTGATGTCCCACCAGTAACTCATTCTCCATAGCCATGCATCAGATATTGCACCTAAAAACCAAAATACTTTTTATATACCAAGGGGGATCAACAGAAAAAAGAACCTGATTTGAGGCAACGTAGCACCAGAGACAATTTGCCAAGAAATCAATGTCCTGGAAGTGGAAAAGGTGGTGTTGTCTATCAGCACAGAGATAGTGAGGAGACAAGAGGTGCTTTCATGTTGCTCATGGGCTTCTCCCCTCTGCCCTGCCTGGTCCTACCCTGGTCACCACTGGTAGTTGCATGGCAGAGCTAAGCCACACGGAGAGAAGTCGAGGGGTTGTCCTATGGAAGAGAGAGGAGTCTGCCCAGGCAGATGACATCCCGGCAGCTCAGGGACAGGCGATCTTCTCTTGCTCTTGCCTGTGCCGCCGAAGGGCAGCAGCTTAGTGAAACTGAGCATTGTCCAGGGCTGCTTCTGCACAGAGCTGGGATCCAGCCTGGCACACGCCCCAAGCAGGAGGGGACGGAGCCGCCTCCTCCTCCAGCTTCATGCTGCAGCTGGCCCAGCTGCCACTGAGACAACCACGTACATCAGCTTGGAAAAAGCTGTTCCACGTATCAGCGTAATTATTGAGTTTGCCCTTTCCATTAAAGAGTTCATTAACTCATGAAGAGTAGGCACTGTACAGACCAATATTGTTACAAGAAATATTAACTATCTGTAACAATTTATAACCAGGTACTTTTAATAATATGCAAGGTCGCTTCACCAATAACCTAGTAAGCTTTGACCCTTACAAAATCCTCTATCGCAAACCCTATCTCAAGCAGCATGGGCCTAACCTAGAACACACAGCTGAGAGGCACTGACAGAAGATGAGCTGTTCCACCAGAGCCTTAGCAGCACTCTGACGGCAACTTTGGGGATATGGTAGGCTATGGAAACTTGCCTTTTATTAATTTCATTGTATTTGTCCAGTTAAGTAACTCTTAATCATCAAGCTATGATTTCTAGTTTTTATCATACACTTTAACAATAGGAAAACTGCTAAATCACTGAGCAGTCGTTACAGTTTTGGCGCTAAGGTAGTCTTATGGACAAACAGCATGAAAGCCCATCTTTTAACAACTATAAAATCAGATGCAGCATTATGCATCAAAATATGCTGAGATTTCAGTCTCCAATACAAACTACTCACAATCTATAAATACAACCTAAAATCTACATTCTGACATAGCATGAATTTATCTTGCTTCCACACAGTATGTAACCCACAAGCCCTTACGTGAAGGTCCTGGGGCCACGCAGCGTGGCTGCACAAGGCACGCCAGCAGCAGCACTACAGCTGTCTGCCATGAGCACCACCTTTCAACTCTGATCTCTGTACCTGCATCCTTGCTGAGCCTGTCCCACCCCAGGCTGCTGCTTCTCCTCCGCTCCTCTCCAACTGCATCCTCCCAACTTCTCCACCCGATTGCCTCCCATAAGGTAAAGTCAGATCTTGACACTAAATAAATTTATGGACAAGGATGGCAAAATAGAACCTTTTCCCTCTTTAAGTGCACTTCTTAATAGAGACCCACGCTACCAGATGACTACCAATGCTACAGAAATATGCTGGTTATAGACACTGCATTAGATGATGATAAATGGAACAAACTACAAAAGCATTAGGACCTGACCAATTCACCTCTGAATAATTAATTCTAGCATTACAAGTCTTTAACTGCTGAATTTCTAAGAAAAGTAAATAAACAGTAAACAACTTCTCGAATTAATTGTGGCCTATCCCCACCAAAAAGACCGATACTGTTTTTGCTCTAGGTCACCCTTGACTAATGGCCACAAGTGGGCAAGAATTAGTACAGTCTCCTCGCCCAATTTTCTGGAAAAACAACTTTCACCTTGAAGTCTAATATCCCTGAATGGTATAAAAAAATATGAGCTTGATACGACTAGACAGATTTTCTGGCTTCCCAAACATGACCCAGAATACACTGCCTACCCCAGAAGAGCCCATACAATCAGGCTTTAAAGTTCCAACGTTCTCAAAGAAAGGAAGGCTACTTAAAGTTGCTATTGAAAAATACTACTCTTGATTTCAATCTTTGTTGCACCTGACCTCTGCCCAGATGGGCTAATGAGGTCACATTCCGAAACAAATAAATCAACATAGCTGTTCTGAAGCGAGCAGCACAATGTTGATTTACACCAACTCTTGTTTTGGGCTATGGAAAATAAATTTTAGGCTTTGAGGGCTAAGTAATTCCTACTGGCAAAATATAGGAAACAGCTATAACAGTGTGCTACGAAGATTTATCCAACATTTCATTTGCAGTGAAAGATTCATGCATTGCTTTCCAGTTCACAAATAATATGATCATTTCAAATTCTGCTGAAAAATAAACCAGGTGACAGCATTCTACAAACAGACAGATAGACAAAGTGATGTTTTGACATCTTTCAGAAAATTACTGAATGCTGAATAACCTAAAACAAAAATCTGCTTTGATATTTCTTCCTCTTAAAGTCTTTGCTTCTCTCCTTCACATTCACAGATGAAACACATTTCCAGCATAAAAATCAGCAAAACAGAATGAATTACAGCGTAACATTTATGACTTCTTAAACACATCCAATAAAGCTTGAATAGTTCATTCTTTGGAACATTTTCTTCTGAAAGCTATGATCTGACACTTAAAAAAAAAAAATCATCTATTTCTCCGTTTTCCTCTCTCATGGGAGCTGAGCTAAACACTGGAAATGAAAAAGAAACCCCCAAAACTTTAAACCACAAGAGAAGGTAATGCTTTCATTCAATCTTTCTGACTTTGTGACCTATTTCTGAGACTAAGAAAAATACTATGCTAGTTACTGACTACCATAAAACAATGCTTTAACATGAATATTTTTGTTACCGCTGACTGGGGATATGGATATTTCACCTGCTCAGAACCACTGCCCTCAATCCCTCTTCTTACACACAAACCTCGAAAGAAGTGCAACATCTAACTATGTCCTTTTGCAGAAGCAATAACAACATAACCAACTGTACTCAAAAGATACGGTAAGTATTTAAGTTCAGCTATGCAGGAACTGCTTATGACCAGATTAGGCATTGGTGCAGAATTGCATATGCATATATGAAAATTTTGAGCAATGGGTTTTAGTGTGAAGCATAGTTACATGATTTTTTTGGTACACCGTACCCTTACATATCCAGGGAATTGACCTATAGGTGTGGTTGCCATTTTGTGGAATAGAGCTTATTCCACACAATTGAGGAGAAGCAGACATGGCCTCCTACTCTTTACTGGGAGTGTTCAGTTGTCCTTTTATTAATCTAACACAAAAGTCTTCAAGTGTAAAGTATGTTTCTGTTTTGTCTCTGGAACCTATAACATTATCAATAGAAAATGCCAGGAATTTTAATTAAAAAGTAACTGAAAACAGTTTTTGGTTTGGAATTTAATATTAGCATATGGTTTGCAACTCAAGATTGCAGTACTCTGCTTGTGCATATAAGCCTTCAGGTAAAATGGGCTATAACGAAAATCTGTTCTTATTAAAGTTGATCAAGTAACTAATTTCTGATAACTTAATAAATTAAACTGATTCCCCTGCTCAGGGAATATCTGTGAAAACATCACCATCTTCTTAAATTTACTCACTCTTTGAAAGCACTATTTCATGATATATGCAAAACTCTACAGATTAAACATAAATGGTAATTTTTCTATGAGTATTTCTTTTCGGGTCCTGTAGGTCACTCATGAATGGGCCTGCTAATGTGAAGGAATGCCTCCGTTCCCTGAGTGAATGGTCTTAAACAGAGACTCTAAAATTGTGGTCCATAAGCACACCAGACTTTAGGGAAAAAAAGGCAAACAATGTAAAAAAAAAAAAAAAAAAAAAAACAAAAAAAAGGAATTGGACAAGACA
>NW_009223876.1:69026-93950 GCF_000690835.1 Fulmarus glacialis | reverse complement strand
TCCCTCCTTACTTTTCATTTTCTAGCGTAAGCAAGCTGGAAAACATAAATTGATGCCAAAGTTTACTGAAAGCATACTTGATTCTATTGCAAATGGCCCTAAGATGTTGCTGACAACAATAACAATGTTAAACAATATTGACAATATCTGTTGAAAGCATGTGTTCTCCAAACAGACGACACAACTTTTATACAGACTGGAAGCAAAGAGCATAACGGATTCTGATGAAAAAAGGGAAATTAAAAAAAGATGAAAAAGAAAAAGAAAACAAAGAAAATACAAAAGTAGTGTGGGTAAATGTTTTAAAAAATAAGAAACCTTAAAAAAGGTACTTTTCCCCCTAAATACACAAAAGAATTGTAAATGGTCCTAAGACATATCTGACTATGGCACATTTGTATGGCACATTACAAAGATGCCTGAAAACACCTGAAAGTGTCAGGATAAACTGCCACATTCAGGCAGGTTCCATGTTCTGAAAATCCTGTTTGAACTGCTGAAGTAAGTCAACTTAAGCCAATTTATGTTTGTTTGCCTACAAAGATATTAACATAAAATGTGCCTTGCTCACCTGGGAGCTAATATATAGAACACAAACGGTAATCCAGCTTTTAAAGAAAAATATCCAATACAGCTGGGAAAAATGTTTGAGGACTTGTTTTTGGTTTTGTTTGTTTGTTTGTTTTTTAAACTATTTCTTGTCTCTAAGAGAATCAAAAGCAGGTACAAGCAAAAAAGAAATGAAGGGTGTCTTATAGTCTTCAAGATACCCTATATTCAAACATCCCCTTTCACATCCAGCAAAAAAAGGGCAAAAGTAAAGAATTAGACATATAAAAGGAAGGCAATTCTTCAGCTATTCGTTAGCCAGAACGACTCCTGACTCCTGTTACACTGTAAGAGCAGTCATATGGCAGGGTGGGATGAAGCCAGTGAAAAAATGAAGGCTGGCCTCTCATTTAGGAGAGGAGGCATTTTTGGCAGCCAGCGCAGCCCACTGAAGAGCTGAATCACTCACTTGAACTGCCTCACTCTCTCTGCTGACAGCAAGTGGAGACTGAGGCCAACAGGCTCCTAAATTACTTGCCTCAGTTAAGTAGCTAAAATTAGTAAAGGGGAATTGAGGCTACATCCAGGATGGAAGAACACTGCTACAGTCTTTTGGATAGGAAACCTGGCCTCGGGATAGGAAACCTAGCCTTGCATGGCACAAAATGATGGCAGCAATCCCTTCCTGGTTGCTGAAATATTCCATACAGATGAAGTCTTAAATCTCTTCACAAGAAGAGAAGAGCATGAAGCACTAGACAAACATGTTTGATAGTTATGTCCATACCCTCAGTCAGCAGAAGAAGGACTGTGGCCACTGGAAAAACTCTGTGCTGAAGAAACCAAGGAGATGGTCACACAAATCAAGCATTAATATCTCCAATGGTCCAAATTCTGCTCTGATGGTTGTGTACAGGCAATATCAATGTCACCAACATCCACCCATACGGCATTTACACAGTGGTGCTTCCTGGCATTTACACAGCCTGGTGAGGGCAAATTGGGGCCTGTTGCTCAAAAAGATGAGCTCTGACAGCAAAGGGATTTCTTTTTTGGAGCCCAAGCAATGGGACATATAGCACAAGTCCTTCAAAATGAAAACGTGTGTTTGAGTGAGGATGAAAACAGGAAGATGATGGTGGTAACGAGGGAAAGGGATGCACTAGGGGCCGAGCTGCTACAGTAGCACTGCTGCTTTTCTCTGTGTGAGGCTCAGCCATAGGAAGGTGCAATTGGGACGGATGGAAGAGGCGTCAGAAGCTTTGCTGGCTGAAGTCTAAGGGGAGTGGAGGACATGCTGGCCCCCTGCTTGCCCGCTGAGCTGGAGGAGCTTGACCCACGGTGCTAATCCTCCCCACAGCGAGGAGTTGATGAGCTGTAGGAGGGCTGCAGTACTGGGCTTACCAGCTCTTCTGCATCCTAAATGAGCCTCTGCAATCTCACTTCAGAGGGATAATTAGGTGGCAGTTTCTACATGCACTGTTTTGAAACTCCAGTCTGCTCTTTTGGTTGGCATAGCCCACAGAAATTCTCACTAGCAGCAAAAAAATCTGTCAGTCTTTCCCGTCAGATCTCACTTCACTCCTGAAGTACAAGTACAGTTATTTCCCTTTTGAATCTAGTATATCATTAGTGCCTAATACCATGCATAAAAGATTTTTGATAAAATATGATCTGGCCTGAAGCATACTTTTATTAAAAGGCTTAACCCTGCTATATTCACAAGCATTAATAAAACACCAGGTTATAATTAAAAAGAAAATATCCAAGTTTTTTCAACATCCTTAAAAGTGCCACACGGTTCTTTTGTTGTTGTTTCTTGGTTTGGTTTGTTGGTTTGGTTTTTTTTTTAAACAACTAAAGCTGGTCAAAAGCTAGAGATTTTCCACACTTCCTTCTTATAGTGACAGCAAACATCTTCCGTTATCATACATATCTTGCCTAAGCTAAACTTTTTAACTGGAAAAATGAAGAAAGTTTCTATTTGTAAACTCATAACGCAAACAAATTAAAGAAATGCCAAACACTGCTTTTTCTGAGGGTCACTTAAAACATCTATCTGCTCTGGAAATCTAGACTTCTGGTCTGTTGGGAAGATGGAAGCCATAGTTCGTTTGATTCCTTTCCAGACAGAGTATCCAATAAGATGCTGCTATTGGCCCAAATCTAACGGAAACAATCTCACAAAAAGTTGCATAGCTCATTTTGACAATTCATATCAGGAATTTTTCGTGCCACAGAAATTATCATTTCTGTTGGTTTTTCTTTTTCCCCAAAGCCAGCTTTTCGATCTTATTTAAAAACTAGTGTTGT
This sequence comes from Fulmarus glacialis, assembly GCF_000690835.1. NCBI lineage: Eukaryota > Metazoa > Chordata > Aves > Procellariiformes > Procellariidae > Fulmarus > Fulmarus glacialis. Next base: position 91,088 of record NW_009223876.1, on the reverse strand, counting down.
TCAGTGATCCAAGATGACAGCAGTCTTGTTTCAGTGCAGTACTGCCTCAATTAAAGGAAAAGTGTTAGTATGGATTAAAAACATATGGTGGAGCTTCAGTATTTTATATCTTAGGCCAGCCACTTCATTGGTCTTAATAATATGTTGCACTTAATTAAAATTGCATCAAGACTATTTGGTTATGCTTCAAAGTGCATCTGTAAGGCAAACATAACTACCTCACATTTTACTGGGAAACTGGTATTTTCAGAAGTTAAGCAACTTGCCCAAGGCTACACAGCCATTATTACCAAAACTAGGGTTAGCATCAGCCATTCCTGCCGGAGAAAATTCTTAGCACTATTATTTCTTTGAAAGCTCGAGGTTCATTCTTCATAAAAAAGGGATGAAATATAATTACTTATCTCTAAGGACTTCTATGGTCTATAAATAACATTTGACATTGCCAACTAAGAGCAAGCCTTGTCAAAGGTAGTAGTGCTCTTTCTGAAATGTCAGCTGCAGACTATGAAGCCAGAGCACATAAACACCAGCCTTTGTGGGTATGGATGTTGCTAGTCTAAGCAGAGCTTTTTGCATTTAGAAACGTTCAATATTGGAAAAACATTTTACAGAAGGACAAGTACAGATTATTTTACAAAAACATTTCATTTTCCTTAACTTTTCACAGATGCAAAAGTGTGCAAACTTTTTTCAAAATTTGCCGTCAGACAAATGCCATTCAACTTCCAGCATTTCACTTCTCGTACACCAACTACTGGCCAATACTGTCAGACTAAACCTTTTTGTACATTTGATGCTATTTGCAGCATTTTGCCTACTCTTTTAGACTAAAAGAGTCTAAAAGCACATTATGCTCTACCCATAAATGTGTGTCTGACTACCACTGGAAGAAGAAAAGAAACTTTTCTTGTGCTGAAAGATTCCCACAAGGACAGACTCATTCTAGGGTTTTGCTGTGAGACCCTCCACTTCTATTACTCTCTGGGCTTCTTGGTAGTCACAAGTTCAATTTAATCAACCTTCCAGAAAATTGCAGATGTAATACTTTTTGCCTTGCTTACACTGTACAGGATCATACTGAAATGACAGAAAAAAACTCAATTTCTCTTCTGTCAGCTGCACTAAGGAAAAAACAATATACCGACAGAGACAATGAGGAAAAATATGAAAGGAGCATGTGTGCACTTCTAAATATTGTTGTTTCTTCTGGGGAAATTTTTTTATCTAATGAATGTAATAAAATACTCGTTCAAGTATTTCCTGCCAGCAATTTCTTGCATTTCATAACTGATTGAGTTCTAAACTGTATGTTTAGAACTGTAGAGCACCCCATAGGTGCTAATATCAAATTAAAAATAATGGAAGCTCTTTTTGTGTTAATCTTTTGCAAATTGACACTGCTGAAGCAGAAGAGAACAGCACACATCTTTCTGTGCTGTTCTTGTGTTACAGTATGCCTAGTATTTGGAGCTTTTCCTAAAGCACTCTGAGAAGTTTTTTTAATTACTCCATGCTGGCTCCCTCCACACAGCGTTTGCAGAGCAGCAAAGGAGCAGCAGGGCTCTTTAAAATCACTCAACTGAATTCCAGCTGGAAACCTGAACACCCCATCTTTTGCTAAGCCTATTTTGCTGCGCAACAATTCTGCCAATATAATTAGCTATTTTCTTGTGTGTTGACACAGAAGGTATTTTCAGACATAGTGTGAAGTGTTACAAAGCGGCATAAATTTCTTCAGAAGAATCATAGGCTAGAATAAGGGAGATTGATACTGAGGATGTTTTATTAAATTTCACTCGTAAGCTCACACATAGTCCCTGATCCTACAGGAAAAAAAAAAAGTAAAAGAAAAGAAAAAAAAAAGGAAAAAAAGTAAGTTCTGTCACCAGTTCCTAAAACTACTATTCCATTTACCAAAATTCTACAGCCTTAACAGAAAACTAAACATTTTTATACACATAAAATTTTTGTGAACCTCACAAGGATGCAATAATATAATAGCAAAGACATCTCAAGAGATTTATATTGAAGCCTTATGAATCATTGACTTCGAAACTACAAGTAGCAACCAGAGCAATCAACAGTCTTCTAAGCAGCTGAATGACATTGTTCTAGTTTGGAAGCAGGGATTTTTAGATAATGCTCCACCGGTAAGTTTTATTGCCAGTCCTAATGGCAGTAATGCATCACTTCTGCAACAAGCAAATGCTATCAAGAAATCACAGCAGTACTTTATAAAGCACAGTATAAACATGTAGTGGGGAAAAAAAAAATCCTGCAGGCAAAGCTTTGGAGATGAGAGAGACATATGGGAATGAAGTGATTTGACTAAGGCAACAGTTAGGTCAGTGGCAGAATCAGGAACACAAAAGAGATCTTTTCAGTCCCAAATGCCCTACCAGTGACAGGACAGAAGCATAAAGACCATTTTCATTGGAAAGCATACCATGAATCATACCAGGCTAGATTTCATTGAATCTGACTCCCTTATTGCTTCAACTACATCTAAATTTGGAACCATAGACAGCAGAACCAGCCATCCCATCATTTTCCTTTTTCTGTTTGCTCATTTTCTGTGGAGAAACCACGTTAGTTTTACATCTTGCCTCAAATGATAATACTTCACTGCCATTCTCTGGGATGCTTGTCTGTGTCTGGTTCGGGTCAGGAGACTTTGCTAGGGACAAGCACAGGAAGCTCTGTGCCTCTAGCTGATGAATATTGGGAGCTTATCTATAATGGCATTAAACTTCTGCATGAAATATCTATCACTGCTATTATGCTCTGAGTGGTGCCAAAACCTCATGGATTGTGAGCCATCCAGCCCCAGCACAGAGGCACAGAATTGAGAGTCCTATCTGCTTTTTTCTCCCACTATTATCCTTCCCAGTGACACATGGCTTTTCTTTTAGAAAGTTTATTGCTATTTTTACTGGGATCTCTGTTAGTAAAAAGAATAAGCATCATACTTTGGAACAATGCCAAATAACCATCATGCAGATACTTTTACATATTCACTCCATTCAGCTTTAACTGCTTTTAATATTATGAACAAATCCTACAAGCAACACCAAAAAGGTAGCACAAAACATAAACAAACAATCCACTCCTAATGACAATGTATTATAAGTGCCTCAAATTCATCATCCACCTGTTGGGTGGGTCATGAGAAAAGATACATGTCCAAATAGCCATAACTTCTAGTGAGCGAGATGCAGAAAGACTATCCCTTTTTGCTGGGAAATCTGATCTTTACCAGAACAGATTCTAGTAATAAATGCAGTTCGGGTAAATTTAATGGTCTATTACTTTTGCATTTGTCATGTTCCTGCATGTTTTGTGGTTTGGTTTTTTTTTTCCTTTATATTTGATACAAGCAGCACAGTATAAATATAACTGGCAGAATCTGTCATCCCTTGTTTTCTTTTCCATTCAGCTGACATGCTAATTTTGTGTAACACAAGAAATGAACAGTGCTTTCCAGATGTATGAAATTCGGTTTTAACGACCAAGTAAGGCGGGAATTTTTTTTTATGGGATCACAGTTTCCTCAATTAAATTTTAAGAGAATTCAGCTTTGGAAACACTGAGTGCTGCATTTTACACTTCTCTGCGGGGGAAAAAAGTGAGGTGGGAGGATGTATGCCTACTATCAAAGTACAGAACATTAACAAAGCATTACTTTAAATTCAGTGATTTTAAAGTCAATTGTTCATGTCTGCTTAAATGCCTGTGGATAAATATGCTGAGGTTTGTAATACACTTCAAATGGTCAGTACTGTTATGATACTCTTGCAATTACTGCACTACTATGAAGATTAAGTCAATCTTCAATCTAACAGACAAACAAAGGAAACACTTCTCTCTTTTCTGGCTGAGACAGACAATTTTTCAAGTTACAATCCTACCTAACAACTCAAAATGACGGTGGTAGACTCTGTACCGAAGCTGCCCTGTCACACAGATCATAAAACCTCTACAAGCTTGCGATGACTGTAACTGCATGGTGGACTAAATGAATCAAGTTTGTCTTATAAGCAGCATGCTTGGGCCTTCTACCAGCTGTAATAAGAGCCAGCATTTTAAGGAGAGAACTTGCCGATTTTCCCAAGACAACAGATCTACTGGAACTTTCTCAGGGAGAGGTATATGTGCGTGTGTGTGCATGTGCATACACATGTGTTTATGTGCCTGTTCACAAAGATACAGAGTGGAAATCTGAATCTATATAATTTCAAGTAAATTAAAAAAAGGAGGTCAACAAAGCTGTTAACACAGAATTCCTTACAGAAAGGAAGGAACCAGAACTGCTCAAAGGATTCAAAGAGTTAAAGAAACTGAATTTCCAAGATGACTTTTGGAGCAAAATTGCATTAAAAGCATCTTCTAGAGACTATTTGGGCTCAGACAAAAGTTTGTTAGCTGCTCTTCTAGCATTTTGTTAAGCCACTTAAAAATACGCATGCAAGTTTTTTTGAGTCAGGCAACAATTTCTTGAGTTACCCGTCCCCACTGAAGACCGGCATCTGCCCACTCACACTCAGTCATCAATTCAGACTAGGGACACTGGCACTGCCACCATTTTGTAACCATAGAAAATGGCAAAACTTCCCTAAGTGACACCAACTTTAAATTTACTAATTTCACAGTTAATTATTCTTGCAAAAGAGCATGAGAGAAATGTGACATCCTGCGAGGGACTCCGACTTCCTATTCAAAACCAGCTCAAGAACATATTTAGATTTCACCTCCACTAAAGTAACAGAATTTACTAATGATAGAAAATTACTCAGTGTGGGGAAAATCAGAGCTGTCCCAGAGGAGTCATGGGGAGGACTTCACGATATTGAGTGACTGGGCAACAAAACTGATGGATTAAGTTCAACATCAGCAAATGCAGCCAGAGAAAAGCTGTCCTAAATACCTACCCACTGGGGGGCACACAATTAGCCACCACCACCCAGGAACCAGATCTGAGAATCGTTACAGTCAATTTGAGAATGTCAGTTCAGTGTTCAGCCATTGCCAGAAAGGGCAAACACAATGTTAGATTTCTTTCCCCTTTTTCTTCCCATATAAAAAATATTTTTTTACCACTACAAAGCCATAGTAAGCCTGTGTCTTGAAGATCTGTGCACTTCCGGTTATCCCACTTCAAAAAGGATACAGCTAGAGTACAGAGAGGTATAAAAATGGCAATAAGTATGTTAAAGATGTGGGATAGCTGGAATACTAGGACAGGCTAAATACATTAAGGTTCTTTAATGTGGGATGTAGATAACTGTGGGTGGTATGATTAAAGTCAATAAAATCATGAATGGCCTGTAAAAGAAGGAGGAAATTTGTTTTTTACACAGTCTCGGGGTGATTGTGGAGAAACAGGGCATTAAATTAAACTATCAGATAGCAGGGTTAAAACAGGAATATACTTTGTTGTATCACATATATTGGCACCACTACTACCTCGCAGAGACCAAAAGAGTAAATAATTCCTAACACGCAAATGTACCAAAGACCACTATGTGCTAAAACCCAAAGACTCAGAAAATACCTCAGCCACAGCTTGCTGCAAGTTGGGACAGTATATTTGGGAAATAATCCTCTCAAACTAGTTACGTTCAGGAATATCATTGTATTTGCAGCATGTAAGCAGATACCACTTGTGTTCCAGTCTTGCTCAGGCTGATAGTGCCGGGTCTCCTCGCAGACAACTGCAGGCTCTGGTAACCATCAAAGGGGAAAGCGTACTGAAGACACCTAATCTGAGTAACAGCACTTAGACTTGGTCGCAGAAACATATTTTACTTTGTAGCTATATCAGTACATCTTCTATTAAGAACACTCTCTAAATTGTGGTTTACAGGTTTATTTTACAAGCCAGCTATGCCTATATATGTATGCCTGTATTGTCTTTTATTTTCTTACAGCACTTTTAACTTCAACAGCAATTCCAGTGGCTAAAACAAAATAAGAACTGTTTTTTCAGTGATATTTCTACTCTTCTACTAAAAGCCTAGCTTCAGGCTCAAAAACTGCTACCTGACTATGGGGCCCCAGGATGCAGATGGTAAGTAGAAGACAGCCAAACACCCCAACGGTTGTTCTCACCCAGATCAGGGTTCACCTGCAAATGGAACAAAGCTCCAGCCTGCTCCTGTGCAGTGCTATCAAATACACACCATCTCCCAAAAAACACAGCTAGTCATTGTAACACACAAGTATTTCTGTGTATGTTTGCTAATAATAACACTGATTTTTACTACCTACAACTATAATCATGAATCAACTGATTTTTAACAGATCTGTATCCAGATGCTGTGTACGTACTTGTTTCATATACCAACGTAACTCCCTGTACTCTAACTTCTTAAAAAAACGAGAAAAAAAGTACAAGCAAACAGACTGTCACAATTTCTATTGCGCTTTAGGAAACTCTTTAATTTGAATTACTAATTAGTACACTAAGGTGATGTACCATAAAACCCAAGAGAATAACTCTATAAATAGATTAGAAGGCTGACTTTCAAAGGATTTAAAATACTCTCTTACAATTAGAAGTCCACCTCATGTCACTGAAACATTGAACTATCTAATTTGCAGACCCTGTTATATCTAAAAGATATATCACACAGTGCCCATACAAATTTTCCATACAAAAAAGAATTTTTTAAAAAAAAAAAATCACGTATTTCATCTTAATAATCATCAAAATCTAATCTACCTAAAAACAGCCTAAAGATTTGTATCGCTATTTCATGACTCAGTAGTGCAAGTCATCTTTTGACAACAGTAGATCAATTAGAAGGCATTAATTCTAATTGGTTGCAAACACTATTTATTAGCTTAAGGCCCCTTGATGCACAGCCCAGAGATCTACACAGACAGAAATGTCTAATGGGAAAAAGGTAGAAATGGAAAAAATGCTTAATGATGGCTGACTGACCTCATCAGATCTTTGCACACACACAACCCCCCCCCACACACACACACAGGGGCCCCCAGGGAAAGGATCCGTGGAAACACATTTTGTCAGATCTGATAAATTATGTGAATTATATATATATAGACCGTTAATGCCCCCATTCCCTCTCCTCCACATTAAGCAAAGGCCCTGGCCACTTGCAAACGATCTGGGCAAAAGTGCGCTCAGCAGCAGGTGGAAAGTGAGTGACAGGCTCAAGAAGCTGAGAACACCCACAGGTATCTATGAAAGAAAAGGGGCTAGTTCCCAACCCAGTACAACAAACACAAGGTGTATAATGTTATCAAACCATGCAGTGCAATTACAAAGCACAAATAAAATAGTGTTTTCTTCCCAGACAGATCATTCTTCTTGTTTGTTTTTTCCCGTCTTATTTAAACTGTATAAATAATGATTTTTTCTGCATGAGATAGAACAGCTATTTCCTTCTGGGGAAAATTTCCAACGAAGACATCAAAGACAATGAAGGCTTTTCAATTAAGTAATTTGTCTCAGCACTGATTTCCCCTCTTTCGTCATACCTCTGGCAGAAGCCATCTCAAGCAGTGAGATTTACCTGAGAGCTAGAGGGTGGAAAAGCCCTGTCATTGTAAACACATTTGTGCTGCTCTAAGAAATTTACTGAAGTTCAGATTTCTTAGTGACCTCCAAGTTAGTTTGTTTCTGCAGACTGACATGTTTTCTTCCTTCCCTTTTTTCAATGCTTTTATTGAAATTCCTTTTAAATTCAAATTCCTTTATCTATTTGGATTTCAATTTACACAACAATACCTCATTCACTATGAAAAAACAAGACAAGTTCATTTTTTTTTTCCAGGGGAACTAATGTTGAGCAATGTGAAACCATGGTAACTGTCAACTTCCACAAGGTTGTGCTATAAAGGAAAATGAATTGGTGCAACCATCTCTTAAACATTTCTGTGGGTTATCACCATAGTAAATCTAACAAAAACACACTTCATCCTATAACTAGATTTTCATTTCAATGAGGGAAACCATTGATCATTTTAACCAGCTATTTGTGATCTACAGTCAGCAGTTCCCATAGGAAGTAAATCTGTGCTAAGGGGAAAGAAGGAGAAATATATCTTTTTCACTGGTTTCCCTTCTAGCAGCATGGGGCAAGGGTTAGCAGCAAAGGGTGAGATTTAGGGGCCCTTGCTGGGACAGAAAACACTAGATAGGAGCAACTATAGATTTCTTGCAGCACAAGAATCTACAGAAATGTTAGGCTTTATTGTCCTTTGAGCAAGGGAAAAATCAAAGACCATGGGGGCCAATTAACTATATGGAGTTGCTGAAGTAGTAATAAACAGAGGATAAACCCGACCACAGTAGAGTTGGTGCTAAAAGTCTTCCTGTGAAGATTTCTTGGTTATTAGACCTCCTATAAGGCTCCACGGCAATGGCCAGTGAGATCCTGGTGGGTTTTGCCTTACAATCCTCCTCCCCACCCAGGATCTAACCTCTGCACATGAAACTAGGGGAGTGGATGAGATCAGGACTTCAGTTCCACCAGAGTAACTTGAAATCTCTGCTCTCCTATATCCAACCTTATAATACAGCTGGTCTCCTTCAGGTGTCAATATTCCTCCTAGGACACAGGATTGAAACTGAACTCCTGAGCCATAAGGTCTAGTCTTTATTCATGCTTAAAATGGTTCATATTAAAACAATATAGGTTATTTGTCCCTCACTACTGCTGCTGATACGCTATTCCAGCAGCTCAGTTCTCTGATGGACTGACATCTAATTCCCAGACTAAATTTACCACTATTCAGCTTACACCCACTTACACGCCTTTGCCAACAATCTTTTCCACTTAAGTAACTCTTCTCCCTCTATAGCAAGGTATTTATAGAGAGCAATCGCAGCCCCTTTGTACCTTCATTCTATTAAGCTAACTAAGCCACACTCATTCTGCTTCCTTTCCTAAGGCAGGGTCTCCCATTCTGTCCTCACCTCTCAGCCTGAATTCAGCCAGAGCTGAACTGCTGGCTTTCTCAGGCATTGATTTTTGCTCTGTGTCCATGTCTTATAAATGCCTCTCTGTACCATCTTCTCTTGCTTCCCCTGCACAGAGAAACATCACCAAGTTTATCTACACATCACCAAGCTTCATTACAGATGAATGGAGCTCTAATGTACAATGCCTTCCTACCAGCTTTACCACAAGTTCACTTTCCTGAGTAGTGTCTGCTGCTCTGTCATGTTTCTGGTCTATTATATCCACCTTCACGTAACACCAGTTGTTCACAACCCTCCCTGTTTTGTTGCCCAGGGGTTGGATATAAACAGTTAATTTGCCCCTTTCCCTAGCCAGGTTAGGCACTGTCCTCCCATTAATTCTATCACTTCTGTAACTACTGCCTTCAGCAGTCTTAGGATCAGTTATGTGTATTCACACGTGCATATGCTTATGCACATGTATTGATAACAGCTAATAAATGAGACAGACAATTTTTTACTACAGATGAACATGAATGGGGTGTCTGAATCCTATTTTTAAGACAAGTTTTTAGCTAATGTGCCAGCTCTGACACCTCCAGTTTGTTTCATCAAACGAAATAGGCTGATTTGTAAAAGTAGTAAAATACCTGTAATGACACATTATTAATCCACCGAGAGAGCTTATGGGCTTTTTATTTGCTTGTTTTCTTTTGGTTTTATCCACCAAGTTATCTCTAGAGAAAGATCACAAAGCATTTTCATCATATTTCACAAAATAAATGTGGCAGCAAGAAAAGTGGGGACAATGAAAAAGCAGACTGTGGTAGCTGTAGAATCCAATGCTGGTTAAGAAAAGAACAGTGAAAAAACTGTTGAGGATACAGTCTTTTAAGATCAGACCTTCAGAAGTAAATACCGGCACTGTGTTAGCCATATACTCTCACCCAAAAGACAATTATTCTAGCCCAACTGTGAACCTGGTCACTGATTCCACCTGTTGTTTTAAAACCCTAATGCTTCAAATGCAGCAAGAAATTTCATCTGGAGCTCTAGTATCAACCTGCACAATCCTGGCCCCAGATTTGGAAAAAGTACTGAGCAATTCAACACCATTCCCATGAGCTGCAAGAAGCACAAAGGAAGAGTTGCTGCTGTTTAGAACAAATTTAACCTTCCCCAACAAAGCTTACAATAGGAGTAAACAGAACCCCAGACAACCACTGCTAACCAACAGGCATTCACAAGAGCATTGGTGAATTTTCCAGTTAATTACGGCGAAGTAAAAACTTTTCTAGCAACTTTTTTCTGTCCTGTATGCATGTTGGGTTGGGAGGGCTGGGAAAGGGAAGACACATACTTTATTATTCTTTTCAGCATATCAGCCCAGAGGTATAATTTGATCTAAAAAGCACCCACGCCCCTTTTTTCTGAGTCACTTGCTTTTTCCATTGTATTCTGCATCTTTTTTTTTTTTTCATTATTTAATTGATCAAAACTGTGACTTCCCTCTAAAAATGCTTTGAGATTTTTGGGGCTGTATGTTAGGGTATGGTGATATGAATATATTCAGCTATGTTTGTTCTCCCCCAATAAACTGTTCAACAGATCTTGTAATTTCTTTTGATAGTGACTTGACCAAAAATGTCTTGCAGTTTATTGCATAGATTCTGGTGTATTCAGGGCCAAGAAATAAAAGGTGTTCACCAGACTGAGACTTCTTATAAGATTACAACAATGTTTATGAACGGAGGCAGGCAATTCGGAAAATACCATTATGGGGCCAGACAAAGTCAAAACAGAATCCTGCAAAGATTTAGAACTCTGACTCAACAGTTTATGAAGAATAAGTTGCAAAAGGAAGAAAAAGCTTTGATTATACCATTTTTTCAATTAGAGAATGCCAAAATAAGCTAAAATGAAAAGTTTAGAGTCTGAGTTTGATTTCTGAACCACTTAATGTCTGGTTATTGAAATGAAGCATTCTATGTCATTAGTTTGTAGTGAAGTACAAATTTTCGAATACTTGATAGACAGGAAAATAGAACAACATCTGTCAAAACAAACAGCTACTACATAACAGCAATCACATATTAAAACCAATCAAATTTTCTGCTGGTATGAGATGGTGCAGTTCCACTGATGCGGATGCTGCAGCAGCTAAAGAGATCATGATGGACAGTTGCTCCCAAAAAGCTGTAGTTCAGGAACATTATAGAGAGCCTTCCACAACATCTGTGTAATTTACACCAGATCAAGCTTTTGTTGAAAACTCACTGCTGCTTAACAGATCTTGTTGTAAATAAGGTAATGAAAGTAAATTCCAATGAAGTCTTTGGACAAAATGAAGATTTATAATGTGCAACACAATGGGGTTTTGACGCTTACATAAAACTACCCTACTTTTCAGGCCTTCTTGACTTATCTTCTATTTCTGCCCACACATCTGACATCCTGAGTATAGCAGTATTTTCCCACTTCACTGATGAATGCTTCCAAGACTCAGAAATGTCCAGTGGACACAAATGAACTCCCATACATACTTGCAGACCAAACATGCAGCATAGGCACATGCTCTGCAGGCACAGATTTCCATGCACAATCTGTCCAGTGCACAGGAGCATGCCGTATTTACTGTGCATAAATACACATTAGCAGAGCACATATACGCAAGGTTTAGTATATCCTGGACCTAACACAGGGTGACTATCTCAGAACAGAATAACACTACGGGTGCTTCTGCATACACAGTGCTATAATCAATAAAACTAACTGTGGCACCCTTCTGACCCTCTTCCCTGGGGGTCCCAGTGAAGATAAATTTGCTAACTTCATTGAATCGAGTTTCTCAGCACTGGGAGTATGGTCCGCTACACAAAACAGGGCTGTTTATCAAAGATGTGGCTTTAAACTTTCAGTAATAAAATAAAAAAGGTCAAAGGCTGCCAAGAGAGACCATTATGCCAAATATTTTTCAGCCCTTTTTCAAACCCAAGTTTCATTTACTAGTTAATTACTGAGAAGAGGAATGATGCCACTCACTTTAACAAATGATCATTTTATTTTTTTGTTTTGGCACAGTGACTGGCATGAATCTAAAATAATTTAAATCAAAACCCCTTTAAATCCCAGAATATGATTTACAGCAAATGTTGGGATGTAATGGTCTATCACATAAAAAGGGCCTGCAGGTTCATATTATATAGCCCATGACCATGTATATCTTGCTTTTCCATGGCATTTTGTTGATAAATTAAGAAATGTTTTAATATGTGGCCACTAAAGGAGCCTGTAAAAAAACCTACTCTAAAAGGTTCATCTCCATGATTTAAATAAAGCCTCTTCAATACCAGTAGAATAACATAGAATGACACAGCAGTAATTGGAAGGGATGATCAAAAGACACTTCATGCCGCAGTTAGAATCACTTAGAGTTTCCTCTACAACTAAAAGCTGTGTTAAGTGCATGAGTTTAAGACAGCAGTTGTTCCCAAGTAAATCCACAGACTGACCGGCCACTAGAATGGCAAATTCTTATCAGCCACTTCAGTTATACACAACATTACCTAAACTGTTATTTCCTAAGATATTACACATCCCTCAGGCAACCTTAAAGAGCAAACTTAAAACAAGTCGATCTGTAAGTGCCCAAATAACCCGTTAACTTCTACAAGCTCCTCACAAGATCTTTAATAGACTGCACTTGCATGACCACTTTTTCTGGCAACAATGTCAGCTTAAGGAGCCATTGTCCATCCTTTCCCTTTTCAAATTATTTGTTCTTGCCTATGCTTTCCCCCAGTTGTATCAGCACAACTGCTTGCAGGGCCATGTTGTATATTAGGGTGTGCTTTGACATAACTCAGCTGATGCAACACCTACCTGCAGCCAGAAAACATGGTCCTTCTCCCTCCTGCATGCACTCTCACTGACTCCCTTGGTTCCCTAATATTCCACCTGATCTGAATCAACCCATTGTGCAACCACAGAACTAATAAATCTGAAACAAAGGTGGAAGAGGGTAGGAACCTATAGGCAGGTGCAAGGGGGGAGTGATATTACCTTTTTTTTGGTGGGAGGTAACCATGAGATCAGCAAAGCTGTCAAACTGCACCCTCTGACCAGTGGATAGATTTGGATTAGCATATGTTGTTTTAGTCTGGAGTCAGGTAGAACTATGGCCTTAGCACAGGTCTAAGCATTTTGCTGAGCTGGAACCTAAATTTCCATCAACAACTAAGTCAATGCTCAAGTCATGGACACAATGCTTTGAATAGCAGTGTCTAATCTTGTGTCTATTAAGAAAGTAACTTGCAGAGAGTCATGCCCTTCAGTTTCAACAGCAGGGTATTATCAGCATTGCATAATAAAAGTTCTGTTTTCATTGTTAAAAGCTAACAATGAAATTTCACACTCCCACTCCATCTTATAATCAGTTACCTGAATTACTTGAAATCCTTTATCCTGTATGAATGTACTGCTAGCATCATCCAGCATTATTGACACAAATACTGTTACTTGGAGGAACAACTTATGCTTCATAGCTATTAATTCTGCTACACAGAAAAGCTGTAAAAATTATTATTAATACAATGTGAGCAATTTGATTAATTAAAAAGCACTGATTTACACATCATAGAATGTTCTGCAAATACTTAGAAACCACACACACACAAATTATCATTATAGAAGCTCAATACGGTTTATTTTTAAACTGGACCAAGTCCTATTACCTAATGCAGGCCCTTATATAGAGAACATCTATTGACTCTGTAAATAATTCACATCAGTCTGTGAGGATGCAACTCAAAAACATCTTCCTATTAGAAAGGAACTTCGTTATGTTCCAAGTCTGCTTGCAATCAGCAGTTCTTTGTAGGCAGTAAGATGGTTTAGGTCTTTTGCCAAATCTCAATGTGTGGCCATTCCATAAAACTGACTAAATCAATGCACTTTGAATTCTCAAGATAGTTCATTTTCCAAAGAACTTGTCTGATTCAGATATATGTATTTAATTCAATATATACGTATTACATTAGTTTGTTGTTGGGTCTGTTTTTTTTTTTTTTAGTTTTTAGATCTATTCAACTTAATTCAATTCACATTTAACTTCTTGGTAAGTAAGCATCAGTTTTGCTCAGTGCTAATTCCACCACAAGTTGTGAAAGGCTATAAAATGTTTAACTCACTGCTTCAATTCAAGTAACGCCCAGCAACATGTGTATTCTAATGGTTGCTAAGTGACTTTGTAAGTGCTCACCTAGTATTATTTATCACCATTATCTTACAATTGCAGAAGACTTTTCATAAGTTTTCTGAGTGATCTCAATTTCTGTTGATGCGTTTCAAGGCTCTGGGTATCTAGTAAGTTATTTGAGCATTAATATTATGATGGACAACTTGTGATGCAGGCTGTTCAAACAAGTTATACACTGTTGTTTGTGCTCCCCATAACCTTTAAGAAACAAGTGTAATGGCTAGTGAACCAGAAATACAAATGTTCCCAAACACACACACTTGCCTGTTTATGCACTCAAGTGCTTGTAAAATCAGAACTCCTCAAGGCTGAATCATGGACAGCTCAAACAGCTGCTCCAATTGGTTTTCCACACTTGAGCAGCTGTAGTTTTCTTCATGTCAGTCCTGGTGGGCTGATGACCACGTAAGTGACCCCACAGTCAACAACCGCCTGAGAGAAAGAAACTGTATGGCAACAGGGAATGCTACAAGGAAGGCCACTTAGGGATCAGCCTGGGAAAGTTTTCACATCGTTTTGTGGATCAGCAAACAACTGGGAACATTTCATAAACCAAGCTCTCTGGTGGCAGAGAAAGCACATCCGATTTAGTACCCCTCCACTGAAACAGGCTGAAAGTTATAATAGAATCATAGAATCGTTCAGGTTGGAAGAGACCTTTAAGATCATCAAGTCCGACTGTTAACCTAGCACTGCCAAGTCCACCACTAAACCATGTCCCATATCTACACATCTTTTAAATACCTCCAAGGATGGTGGTACTCAACCACTTCTCTGGGCAGCCTGTTCCAAGGCTTGACAACACTTTCAGTGAAGATATTTTTCCTAATATCCAATCTAAACCTCCCCTGGTGCAACTTGAGGCCATTTCCTCTTGTAGGAAGAGGACTGACCCCCACCTTGCGACAACCTCCTTTCAGGTAGTTGTAGAGCGCGATGAGGTCTCCCCTCAGCCTCCTTTTCTCCAGGCTAAACAGCCCCAGTTCCCTCAGCTGCTCCTCATCAGACTTGTGCTCTAGACCCTTCACCAGCTTCGTTGCCCTTCTCTGGACAAGCTCCAGCACCTCAATTTCTTGTAGTGAGGGGCCCAAAACTGAACACAGTATTCGAGGTGCGGCCTCACCAGGGCCGAATACAGGGGGACAATCACTTCCCTCATCCTGCTGGCCACAGTATTTCTGATAATCTTTCAGAGGAAGTGCCTTTACACCTACCAACAAAATTCAAGTACAAATAAACATACCCTGTCTCACCTTGTCTTCTACTTTTTTCCAATAATGTTGCTACTTTCTTCACATTTTTACTTATTACTGTTTTAAATTTCTTTTCATGACCTGCACAATTCATCACGTGATAGGCGATACCCGCATTTTGGGCATACATGCAGTAAAAGTTGATGGACATGGCTTGTGACATGGCTACTGAGTGCCTCCACAGCAAGCAACATGATCCACTGGGGGCAGAGAGAAGCTTAGTACCATTTTCTCTAAAGTTTGGGTCAGAGCCATGGAAAAAACACACAGTAGTTCTCAGTCCAGTCTGCTTCCAGTCCATTCCATCTCACCATACATTCTGATGAAAACTTCATGGGCAGTTGCCCAAATATGCTTTAAAATTAAAATAAACAATACTGAATGTTAGATGACACCCAATTTTTTGCTACATTACCCAATGAATAATATAGAGCTAAGCTAAGGCCAAGACTAGGAATCAGCAGAGAGATGTTCTTTTGCCAGTTTTGCTGCAAACATTCAGCATGAATTTGGATGCATTGGTTAAAACACTGTATCTTGGTTATCTGTCTCTGGGAAATTGCTTTATGTTGGCTTCTCCATGTAGAACAAACTTTTCAGGGGTGCAACTGCCCCTTGCTCAACATACACTGGGCAACTAGGACAACTAATCTTGCTTTGACCAGTAAGAGCTATTACCATAGGAGCACGGTAACAAGTAATTCCGTAAAAAAGTTGGCTTTTTACAACTACCTCCCATTGAGTTCAAACTGTATGGAAGCACCTAAATCCCCTACGAGAATAGCTGGTGTTCCCAATCTTACCAGGTCCAAAAGCAATAGTGAAAATATGAAAATAATACAAAACAATCCCTATTCCAGAATGTGTTTGTTGACTCATGCTATTCTGCACAACGCTAGTAAGTCTACCCTACTACCCTTAATAACCCAGTATTTGAGTTCATAAAGTTTACTCTTCAATCCTAGAGGAGTTATTTTCCCTTAAAGTTTTTACTGTGAAACAAGCCTTTAATACAATTATGACAGCTACCTAAATCAGGAGGGTTTTGTAGAAGACATTTAATACATAGCCCTTCATCTAGCATTTTAGAGCATACTATTGTATTTCGAAATCTATTGGAAAAGCCTTCCACACATCACTCATTGCTGATAAGAGAACACATTATTAAAAGAAGTTCCAAGAATTAAAAAGGAAAGGATTAAAACATGGCCATAGCCCAACACAGTTTGTAATTAAACCTGAATTCTCAACTGCAAAAGCCTGCTTATTGAATGTAAAAAAATCACTTGAGTAGTCCTTTATCTTCAGGAAGAAAAATATGAGACAGACTAGCCCCCTACAGAATCAGCCAGAAAGCATTCTTCCAGCGGTTTTGATCAGCCCAAGCTACATTAGTTCCACACAGTTTAAATTACTACAGCAGGAATTTTTAAAAATTTACTTTCATCAGAGCACTCTGCATTTTTATAAACCCAACTACAGTCCTAGCAATGAAGAGGCAGCACTGGCCAGTGCATACTAGGCAGTGACACCTGGTACGCCACCAGCACAGGTGATACTTTTTGAACACACGAGGCATAAACATTCTTCCCATGAACCCTTCGTCTCAGGAATGCTCTTTGCTGAATCCTCAGCTGGAAGAGGTTCAGGAGGAGCTGGGGTTGGGACCAACAGAAACATGGTGGTTTCTCAAAGGAATGCAGAGCTTTCACTGGAAATGCACCCTTCCCCGTTACTGACAAATGCCTCCATGGCAGGATGGGGGGCAGTCCCCTTCCCTGAAGCAACCAGCAGGCAGATTATCAGTAGTCATGCAAAACTGAAACAGAATTTACATCTTAAGCTTAGAGAGATTGGTCTCTGCAAAGATTTTCATTAACAGAAGAATTCATTCCTCCAGGTAAGAGACGGCTTTGCTGTACCTGTAGCATGGGTTGTTTTAACTCAATGTTTCAGGAGGGCTATGCTTTTGGAACTATTGCACTAGAAAGCAAACATCCCTAAGCATAAGGGTATTCTTTCCCCTCTAGAAAGTCTGTTTTGCTCCAACTCTGCCTCTATGACACCAATGACAGCAATAACACAGTTCATACCTTTGCAGAGTCCTGGCAGCTCGCATATACTTTGCAGTAGGAATAGTATTCAAATTCTTAACCCCAAAACATCAACAACAGGAGATTACTGCCATTTCACTGCAACTTTACTTCAGAGGTTATCAAAACCTCCTTCAGGTTCCCTAACATGTGACTTCCTGGCTGCAAACTCTGAACTCAGGGTTTTGGGAGCAAGATGACACTTTGACACATTCCCTGTGTTCTCCGCTGATGTGGGGTCAGATCCAGCTCTTTGTTGCACATTTAAACCATCCTCCCAAGGACACCATAAAGCTACAACTTGGCCTAACAAACTCTTGGAAGGATTTCTGGAACTGAGTGCTCACCACCCAAACCATGGAGATGTTCCGACAGGCCGCAGGTAGCATTACACTACAGCGCAGCAAAAGATTTTCTGTTGTCCATGATCTGCAGTATCTCTTAATTTGCCATACAAATCTCCGAATTACAACTTTCCCTTTATTCTCTTTTCCTTGTAGTTAAGTTCTTGCTTACAGTAGCGAGTTTTGTAATGCCCACTCAAACATTTTCGGTAAGCTGTCTGCCACCATGCAGGAAAGACCTCAGTAGTTTCTCCTTGCAGTCCAGCTGCAAATAAACTCACCCAGAAAACCACCTGAGTTTACCTTAAACAAGACCAGCCAAAGTGTCTAAGTATACCTAGCGGGAACCAGCTAGGCCAGGGAAACAGGTGTTCTTGAATGTCTGCTGTACATAACCTAACTTTTCTAAAATTATCTCTGCCATGGGTAATACTGCACACAGGTATCCATCCTTCTACTTGTTTTTAGCACATTCCCAGGTTGTGCAGCCACATAAGCCTTCCCACATAGCAGTCTTCCCCCAGGGACATGGCTATAGGAAGCAATGAATTATTATGGATCTAATCTGTTGCTGGTTTAAAGTGGCACAGGTCTATTAAAAGTACAACAGCTTAAAGTATGCCTTACAGTTCTGTATTCCAGATATTACAAATACAGCAAAAGAAAACATGTGACTGGAGCAGCAATAACTCCAGTTGTTCCTTTCTTTTACTTTTGACTCTGTTACAGGCTTTGGTGGCACCCCTTCTTCTCCCTCACCCTGGTAAGAGGTTGAGGGGATAAGAAAAAATGCTAGAGAAACCACAGCAATGTGCTACATCACACTAATTATGCTCGACTGTCCTGCCTCTGCAAAAATGGAAAATATAACTGCAGTTGTTTTTGTTTTGGCCCCAGGTGCTTTGCAGCAGTGAATCATTTATTATCTTGCTCTACCTAAGGCATTTTCCAATTAGCTAATGAAGACTCCACTATCACAAATCAACCAGACATTTAAGATACTAAAAGGTCTGCTGGTTTTCCTTAGCAAAATCGAATTTCCTGATGCATACTCAAAATGCCAATCGAAATTTTTTAGTATTTCAGGGATAACATTTTAAACGCATTTCCTTAGCATAAGCCTGCTGATCTTGATTCTCAAAACTCAAGTCCATCTCTATGTTCCTTTTTATTTCTGCAGTTCACCAGGGGAAGTTATAATTTTAGACAAAGGGCCTGCAAAGGTTAAAGATCAACACTGAATGTGGACTTTTATTTTTTAAGTTAACTTACAAACACACTGTTTGTCCCAAGCAGTTCAGTAATTTGAAAGGACTCTCACAGCTGGGCAAGTATATACATAATTTTCTTTAAATTTTTGTACATAGAAATAATCACTTAAGCTTTTAATAAATATACTATTTGCCTTTTTTATATTAAGTTCCCACAAACATATTGTACAAATCATGCCCCAAATTCTTCAGTGGAAATGAACCGCCAAGTCCTGGGTATGAACAGAAATAACAACTGAATATTTATAGATAAACATTATATGTAAATAAATGTATATATAAATAACTTAATTATTATCTGCACAACGACCCCAGGAAAATTACCAGGTCAGGATCCAGACCACTGCCAGATTATATTGCTCGCTGTAAGGCTAATTCATTATAAGCCAAGGGCATCATGAGCTGAGAGGCAAAGCTAACCACTCTGTTAGTCTTGAGTTTTAACATTTCACTTTCAAATATTTGTTTTTTTATTTAAAAGTATGCTTTGAAGTGACGTTATTTCAATAAGTAAGAAAAAACAGGAGAGTCAAAGATGGGCCTTTATCAACATCTATATATCTTCAGTTAGCGAAGTTTGTCAGAGCCTCCTAAACTATCTGCAATATTATACTAATTTTCATAATGCTAAAAAAATACTTCTGCTGATTTTTTGCATTTATCAAACATGCACCTCTGTTTAATTATCTGTAGAAGACAGTTTATTGCTTTGTAAACTCATCTGACATGAATATTATCCTTTAATTAAAATATACAAAAATTATTTGACAACATTCTGTCTGAAGAATGAAATAATTTTATGAACAGTCTCAAGAATTCTTTCATATTCAGTAAAGCACGTATGTGGTACCTATGGCCTAGAAAATAAGATAGTTGGGCATTTTGTTGGTTTTCAAATCCAGCTTTGAAAAGTTTTCATCCTGCTTAAATTTGCTTTTCCAGCAACAGCATATCTTTCAAGAGCATTTCAAATGTTTCTACAATAAGCATTGCCAATAAAGACATTGAGATGTTTGCAGACTCTATGTTCCCCTTTCTCTGATCAAATCAAAACTCTAAGTAGGACTGCCAGGAACACCTCTGCAAACAGAATTATTTCTAAACCAAGTAAAGCAAATTACTTGTACAAAGAAACGCAAATCCAGGTCAAGAAGAAAATAAGCGTAGGAAAGAACCGAGAAAGATGTAACACTCGCTTCTTTATCATTCTAAGAAATTAATTTAAATCTAGATGGAAAAATGGTGTTGGCAATATTTTAAAAAGCTGGGTACAATTTTAAAATATCTGTATTATTTTTTCGGAGTAACACTGAGAGATGAGCCAGAAATTTACTAAATTGTGCACTACTTGCAGCAATCAGTTTGACAAGCTGGGCCCCCTTTCTGTTTATTAATTGATCAATTGAAAAAAGTGAAAAAATTACTGGGTCATTAATAGCTCTTATTTGGTCAAGATCGATGGTAGCATCTTGGGTGAGAAAATACTTTGACTGAAAATGTAATCACGGTTCATCCTCACCACTCAGCTTAGCTGGCAAGATACCGATTGGGCAACAGGGGAGGCTAGCTCATGTTCAACACATCAGCTAAGCCACGCAAAACTGACAAAATATAACTGACAAAATCTGAGAGCATGGCCTTGCCTATAACCTGCTTTCCTACTCAACACTGTGCAAACACAACTCTTTCATTTCCTTATAAAACAAGCACTGTGTCTGTGTCATGGGTAGAAAACTGGGAATTATGTATAAATCCACCACCCTATTATGCTGTGAAGTGATATTCTAGTTGTAATGGTCTCTGCTGATAATTAGACCATAAGCAATTAACATAGCATTCTATGAAGATAGGAATGTGACAAAATACATTGTGTAGACATCAGGGAGAGGCTTAAGTTATGCACTGCTAGCATAGTGTCCTCTTCTCAGGAAGGCATCTTGGTAGAAGCTAGTCATAGAAACTGCCTGAAAGAAAGAGAAGTTATCTGCAGGCTTATTGGTTCCCAACTCCCAGAAAACCTGACTACACTGCTTAATTAAAGATGTATCAACTACGGGACAGAAATTACTTTTACTGCTACAGATTTCTAATAGGACATGGCCAAAATAAAACCATTCTGGATTTAACACCACTGTCTTTACCTTGTCAAAATTATTCTTTTAGATAATAAGATAATACAGACTTATAATCTAATCAAAATCTTCCAAAGATTTCCAGTGAACTCTGAGGTTGAGATGTCTTGCTCTGAGATTTAATTTTATTAATGAACATTCTTTCTCCACATCACAGAGCACGAACCAGTCTGGACTTTCTCCAAGACTTGGTTCCATTTTCCATGTCCAGAGACTCCTAGAAGCAACCAAACTTTCTCTTCACCTTTGTTTTTCCTGAGAGATCCTTCCCTGTTGTCACTGCTTTTCATAAGTCTCAAACTTTGCTCCTGAACACTACTCTCCCGGCTAAGCAGTAATCCGTTTGCATCACTTCACAGGACAGCGTGTTTTCAGCCGTAGAGAGACATATCTGCATATACAGCCCCTTAACTGAAGGACATATTACATATAATATCAATTCTGTAAAAGATAGGAAAAGGCTTTAATATGTATGCAGGACGATTAAGTCTGTGACTAACACGTGGCTCAGTCCTACCACACTTTTTGAGAAGTATGGTATAGCTGCAGCTATATTTTATATTTCTTCACTTTCATCTGCCTGGTTTGTATCATTTATTCCCATCCATTCTCCTCTAAGTGACCAAACCAGCATTATCATCACTACCATTAATTACTCACATTAAAGAAACTTGGCCTCAGTTCTCTGAATAGTCATTTTCCTCTCTAACAAAGACAGATCATCCATTCCTACCCCTTAGGTGATTATGATCTAAAATCATATTGAGACAGAGAAGTGGA
>NW_009223876.1:46224-68995 GCF_000690835.1 Fulmarus glacialis | reverse complement strand
CAGGAAGGTGTCAAATCAGATGTGAAATGATTGTGTTCATTATAATAATTGGCACTCATGGTCACTTACAAATAATTTTGCTAGCTGTGTTCGCTGCTCTAACAACTATTGTATCAGTAAGACAATAAAACTATAGGTAGTTGAAAAGCAAGGTTTTTGGGCCATAGGAAATTCTTCTCTCTCCCTCACTACATCAATTCAAGTGTGATCCAACCCTCTAATTTTTTCACAAACTCAATTCTGAGCTGCAGCTCTGCAAGGGGGAAAGCACCATCTCTGGTAAGCCTGCCATAAGACAAGTTTAGGACTCCTTCGTTCTTGCTGTCCACACTCCGGACACGTTGGCTGTCTGACCAGCTTCGGTTTGGAGCAACCAGTTGGCTCCTCAGCTGGCAAAACTCAAGCACAGGGCAGTACTTGCTCTACTGACTATAGGAACATACCTACCCTCAGCCCCTGTGGCCCTATGAACTTCAGCACACTTGGCCACAGCAATGAAACAGGGATTTGCTCCAGCTGGCATGCCAAGGTTTTGAGGATCCTTATGCAGAGGCAGGACCTAAGCCTGTTTCAGAGCAGGCACTCTCAGGGGTTTCAGGCTCCCCCTGCCCAGCAGAGCCACTGCAGACACAGCTGGCTGCTCTGCAGGACCAACCTTTCCCTGGTGCTGCTGCCAGGGCAGCCTGCCTGGCCACCCGGCAGTGGAAATGATGGGTATACAGACCAGGACAATCTCAGCACTGCACCATGCTGTGGATTTGGCTGCACTTAGTCCATACTATTTCATATGCAGCATGTAAGGCTCAGTAAATCAGGACACTTTGTGTGTTTCTAACTAAAGCACTGATGCGGAGGAAATCTCCCCGGAAGGCAAGGACATCGATAACACAGTAGGGGCTTAAATTGAGAAACTTCTCAGACTCTGCACATCATCTGCATTTCTCTGAATTTTATGCCAGTCTTCTGCTAAAGACTTATGAAAAAACACCAGAGAAATCTTCTGTCCTCTGGGCTTAAAATAATTTCTCCAGGAATCTTTCATAATTAAGGGGAATGTGTATTTTATTTATTTATTTTTAGGATACTTTCTAAAACTTCACTGACTGACCTGAGAAAAGCCTTAAAGGAGGAGTTAGTGCTCTCTCCTTCTCCACTGTGACCCTGACGTTAACCGAACCAATTTCTCTTCCAGTTCAACTTTAAGTGCAATTCTACTCACAAACGTAAAAACATGTCTTCTGCAGCGATTGCCCCTTCCTCAAAACATACTTAGTCCCCACAAAAATTCCTCCATTATCATATCCTTCCACAGAGGAAGGGACCAAAGCCTTTTTGCCCTTAAATTGCAGCTCTGAAGTTGATGGATTTTGTCCTCCTTTAAAGGAGGTGAAGGTGCATGACATTGCTGAAGGAAAGATCTTGTATCAAACTGCTTCTCCACGCAGGCAATGCCAAGAGATTCTACTGCAAAGACACACTCATCCCAGCACACTTCCTCTCACCATCGCTCCTGAGTGTGCCAGCTTCACAAGTACAGGGATATTCTCCAATGTGCAGACAGCTTCAGATTCAAGCCCACTTTCAGCAGCATCAGAGATTAGCAGAAACTAGTGAAGGAAAGGATCGGCTGTACAGTCTACAAGTGCTACAGAGTATGGCACATCCACATAATTACTGTGGATCAAATACTATACATAAATTACTTTGAGGCACTGGCTTAATCCTATGGAATTGAAAATAAGAACATATTTTGGGCTTTCTTACTACCCTTCCATCAGAGCTCATATTTTCTTTATTCCCTTAAATCCATAGGGTTCTTTCTGTAGCTGTATGGGAATATTTGCATTTTAAACTGACAACTCTCACAACGGAAGAGATCATCTGTTTTAATAAGCAATCACATCAGAGGTCAGTGAAAGTACACAGCAGACAGGGAGAGCTACAGCAAGATGGTTTTATATCAATAACATGGAGAGGTTCTGTAATAAACAATGTATGAATTAAACTACTTTTAAATGATATTTAACATTTGTCAAACTGTCTTTGTGTCTACTCATCTGATCTGCTTCTTATAGGCAAATCTGCCTCTAACCGCCAAACATGGCTCTGAATACTTTTGTAGTCAGCAAACATGCTTAGATAACCATGTTTTATTGGGGGGTCAATTTCTGGGATAGAACTAGGCAGCAATGTTTTTATTATTCTGCCAAAAATATCAACATTTCAAAAGCTTACCTGTTCTGCAGTGAGAAAACACAAAACCTTTCACACAGGAGAATAATATTCCACTCTACATATTCACTTATTAAAGCTGAGATTTATACCAAAGCTACCCACATTGCAGCCGAGTACCCTAGCCACAGAGCTACACAACAGCTTCCTTTCTCCTTTTACTGGCATGTTAAATGTTTTATCACTTATACATAGAGCCGTTTCAACCGGAGAGAGTGATAAATTGCCCCACAACATAACAGGTTCTTGGGGATCTGGGTGACTCTTCAGCCTTCCAAGCTAGAATCCAGATTTTTTTTTTTTTTTTTTAAATGAATCAACATCTTCCAGTGAAAACCAGTTCAATAAAAGAAAAATGCTTATCCCTGACTCCAGCTCTAACTTTGGATTCTACTCCCCTTTGCTACAGCTATTTGTCTAAGAAGTTGGCTGTGACTGGATATGTTAAATCAAATACACATTATTCTAGACCAAAGATACTTTGCCAGCATCTACTCCAAGCCTATACAGGGAATGGAAACCAGCAAAAAGCAGATGATTTTATGGTTTTTGACATTCAGGTTTGGATAGTACTAGAAACAGACTTCTAACCCGCCCTTTACATACAAAGTACCCGTAACACAAATAAAACCAATGTGAAGGCCTAATTTACCTTAATGACAATTTACAGGAAGATCGTTCTAGCACAGTAAAATCTGGATCAAACTGCCGAGTATATTTAGTTCAACATATATTAATTTAGTTTGAACTGAAGCATGTGCTCACACAGAGACCAATTCTACTGACCTCTACAAGATCACCCAAGTTGTTACTGCCAGGCTCTTGCTGAAATGGTGTGCTGAATCGAGGGCATAAATACAAGTACCACAAGCTGTACACATAAAGGCTTTGCGATATCAGAACAGCAGAGAGTGTCTGAGAAACAGTATCGTCTGCTATGACTAAGAGGTAATTGAGTATTTGAACAAGGCACGACGGCAAGAGGAGGGCTAGGAGCTGTTACGGAGCAGGATAACTATTCGTATCTTCGAAGGGAAAAAACCAAGTAGGCTGACAGCAGCTTAGCTATTAAGCAGAGATTTTTTGCATTTCCACTAAAATATTTTCATTTAAGCAACTGCAGGTTTTATCACAGCAACACCTTTCTCAAAGTATTCACTTTTGCTTGAAAAATGTAAAATTTATTATTTATTTTATTTGATAGGCTGTATTAAAACATTGACTGATTCCTAAAGGCCTGCTTCAAAGTCCAAAGAATTTAATGCATGGATTTTTTCCATTGAACTGCTCATACTGTGGATAGTCTACAAATGCTGTTTTTATCACTGCTGGGACACAGGACTAGTAAAGGAGAATGAGAAAATTCACCTCCAACTAACTTTTTTTTAATACATTGTTACTTTTACATCTTCAATTTCTTCTTGAAATAATGTCAAAGATTTTTAGTTACACAAAACACTACAATTTGTAGACCAAATTCTTTCAGATACACCCATTCTGGTAATACAAAGGAATAGTAAGACTTTGTAGGGACTGGTCTGGAAATTTAGAAGTCAATACCACTCAGAAAAGTGGTGTGCTCTGGGGCAGCACAGACATTCTATGTTCTGGGAAATGCCAAAACCCAAATGTTATATGTTATCCCTTTTCATCCAACAGACAAAGGGACCAGACTTGCGACTCTACCCTATAGTTTTAGAAGAAAGGATTAGATACATCAGTATTAAAAGCATTCTTACTGATCACTCATTTAACTGATATTCTGGAGGATAAATTTTCAGTCCAACATCTCCAGGCTAAGACAGGATTTTCTTCTTCTTGTTGGTACTACTGTATTACATACCCATTGCAAATGAAAGAAAACGAATTTTACTTTCCTACTGGAAGAATCATTGGCTAAGACAGACTGAAGGATCAGATAAGGCTTTCTCTTTCTACCT
This sequence comes from Fulmarus glacialis, assembly GCF_000690835.1. Taxonomy (NCBI): domain Eukaryota; kingdom Metazoa; phylum Chordata; class Aves; order Procellariiformes; family Procellariidae; genus Fulmarus; species Fulmarus glacialis. The sequence goes on along the minus strand of NW_009223876.1, from coordinate 64,823 downwards.
TTCAATGGGACTTTGACTGTGACCTTTCCTAATAGGAATGGGTAGAAAGTCACTATGTTGGAGTCTGCACAAGAAAATAAACTTTATCTTGGATGTTTTCCATAGACTTTAACCATGTCTGGATTGTTTTTGTAAGAAGAGTTTCAATGATTGGAACACTACCGTATTATTACTGTACTATTTTAATTGGAAAGTTTCCATTTTCTGACTAAGGGCTGTTCTTTCCTTCTTCTGAAGAAAATAAATAGAAAAAATAGCATACAGAAGAAAGAATACCTGCCCATCATTCTTTTTTATTACTCTTCAATAAAGAGCATCCCAAAGCTGCCAAAATAAGAGATACTATGATAGAATCAAATTAGCCCCCGTTACACATTGCATCTGCAATATACTGCCCCACTGGAGCAACCTAGATGACTATGACAAGATTTATTCTTCCATGTATTGTGCTCAAAGTCCTGCCCCACAGAATATTTAAATCAAAAGGAGTAAGTCATTGAGTAGACACCAAATCCACAAGTGTCCCCCAAGAAACTTTGAAACCTAGTATTAATTATTTGTATTCAATTCCCCCAGCCTGAGAGAAAATGCTTAACGCTACGATGTTAAAGAGGCCTTCACAAGTCAAATCCCTATTTGTATTTACAGAAATGTTTTTCAAATACTGACTTGAGCCATCAACATAAATTACCATATGGCCATATCACAGTAACAGTATTAACTAAGAAGGAGAAAGCATACCATTAACGCTGCAAGTAAGATAATGCAAAAGGAGGACTGTTTCCAACAAGCAGATCGTACTTAACTAGCAGTGGGTGTGGATTCACCATGACTCAATCCAGAAAACTACATTCACCACATCAGGATGATTTTTTTAACAGTATGCTATGCACAGACACACAAGCCAAAATGCAACTTTAAAACAAAAAGCAGAAGAACAAAGCTTTAAAGACAAGCACCAAAATATTCGAGGTAGCTTCTCAGCTCTTCTTCAAAGCCGAGCTGTAAATGTCTAGTGAAGCTGCCAGCGGAGTTCCTCAAGTGCTCCCAAACCCAGACTGAGCACCAGAATGGCCTGCTGTCTACCAAGTGGTCATGCACAACATGCACCAAGTTAAGTAACAAGATCTCAATCATCCAAACTCCACAGCAGTCCAGCCCGAGAGAAGTGAGGACCACAAATCATGCTATCAGATTTCACAAACAGACCTTGGGTGAGCAGTTACTCATGCGTTGAATCAGGCTTCTTGTGCTCTTTTTGTGCCACACAAAAAACTTACATGCTTGCTAGTGGCTTTCTCTTTCTCTCTTCTTATTTCTGCACCTTAGTACAAAACTTGCCTCCTGACTCACACCTTCTCATCTATAGCTGGTACTGGATAATTCATGTTGCTCCTTTTTAGTGTTAAATTTTCTCCCAACAGCTGGCACATAATTACATTTAATGACACCTCTACACTGAGATCAATCTAGTAATAGTTTCCAGGACTGAAAACCTTAAAATTCTCTTTCCTTTATCATTACATAAAAAGCCCCACAAAACAAACAAACAAAAAAATCAAATCTTTAAGCATATAGACTTATCAGTTTAAATTACAAAGATCAGTGCAAACAACATCCAGCCAAATGGTCTGTCACGAGCATTCATGAGGCAGCTAACATGTACAAACATCATTGACTTCTGTCACTTTTCTTTACACAATTTTTCAGTGAGGGTCATAGTGAAGACATGCCTTGACCTTTTTAAAATTTGTGGTGAGGAGGGAAGGGACTTAAAAAGTCTACATTCCTAACAGAAAGCCTCACCAGAAAACACGATTTCTGGTCAAAACCATTAAAAATTTCTTACGTTTCTGACCAAACTAATAAATCTTTCCTCAACAATGGAAACTCAGTTCATATTTGCAAACCCAAACATTAATTTTCAGAAGTCATACAATCCAGGAGCAAATAATTCTTTCCTCATTTAGTCAGGATTCTACTACTTAACGGAAGATCCTTAAATAAATGTACTGAAGCGCCACAAGAAACTTTAATACAATGCTGCAGAGGTACATGGGCATGCACGCAATCATTCCTTCCTGCCGGTGGCTGGCTTGCACAATGGAGGGGGAAAGGAGGGAGGGCTTGCTACTAAAATTAATTATGTACGCTTGTAAAAGTTTCTTTTATTGCATAAGGAGAAAGGTTGTATATATATGTAGTGTGTAAAACAATACCTGTTTTCAGCATATGGCTTCCATCCAGCCTGTACTTTAGGGTGTTATTGCTTATATCCACACGGCACGCATACTCACACAGCAAAAACTGAACTCACAAAGCTACACCCATTGGCTGCAGCATCAGAGTTGTGAAGGGTTCTTCAGGGTCAATCTTTCATTTTTAAAAAGTTCTCTCTGGAGTTCAAAAGGTATCAGGTCTCACTATACAGTACAGCAATTGTGGAACATACTGTTTTTATCTTGGTAGCTCTTTTCCAGCGGAGGAGGTACCTTACTCACAAGTAGTTATGGGAGACACATAAGGTATTTCACAACCACTTACTTTTCAGCTATGTATCCTGGTTCTCAAACACAGCACTGCAGATGGTCCCAAAAACCTAACAGGTATCCTTTTGACCGAACAGAAAATTGAGGCTGAAAGCCTGTGCCTGACAGCTTAATCTTGTGCAATATTAGAAATGGCCCTTGACTGAAGTTATCTGCCTAATTTGTGGAGAAAAGTAACTACTGTGGTAATCAATGGTAAACTACAAAGTAATTTCAACAGTTGGAAAAGTCTGATGATGTGTAACAGCTTTCAAGACAATCACCCCTTCCTGTTGCTCATGTGTTCAGAAAATACTTACAGCACTGAAATTCACTAGGTACAATTTTACAAATGGGGAGCAGTTTTCCTAATTCCATTTTTTCCCCATTCTGTGTTTTAGTTAGAGTGAGACTGTCATCAAACAAATACAGCTAAGGAGTTTTCTGCTAACTATTTAATGGCATTATAACATGTCTGTTCATTGTTAGAAAGACAGTCCCCTCTCCTCTCCCATGTGATTAAAGATGTAACAGCTCATGATTTTTATAGAGTCAGAACTAGAAGCAGAAAAGTAATGTAACCACAGGATCCTACATGGCACTAATCTCAAATCACCACAGAAGACATTCCTTTCTACACATGTATATTCCCATAACCCCCTGGGAGATGTTTTAGTGACGTCCTTTCTGGCACTAAATATGTAATTCCTTCAATTAGTATCAGCTTACTATGTTGGCCTCTGTGATCTTGCAGAAGAAAAACTATCTAGGCGTTATTATATGGCCTTTTAATAGCTCTTGCAAATTGAACACAGCTTGTTGGTTGAATTTGTGTGCTTCCTTTTCATAAGAAATCACTTCGTATGGGTTATATACATACAAAACATCCAATGCTAACCAATTATTTTTCTGTTTGCTAGTACTGGTGAAATGCAATGAAACAGCTTCACTTTCACAATATATTGCAAATTCATTTGGACCATATTTTCTGTTCATAACTGAAAGCTGTCTAACATTTTTAAGAAATCCTCTCTGAAACTGAACTGAAATTGAATTTATTCCTATTAGAAACAAGAAGGACAAATATTAGCTCCTTATTGAGGCATTTATTTCCTTAAATTCCTATATTTTCTTAGTTAAATAGATTTTGCTTTACGAGCATCTTTTAAAAACTAGTACAGCCCTCTGTGGTGGCACTATTCATACAATGTATTTTATCTAAGTACTACAGGTTAGTGACTGGGGGTAGGGAACAGTTCTAATCTCATTCTGTGCATAATGCTCTGTGTTTAAAATATAATTGCTTCTCTCCATCATCAGTGAAGCCTCTCACCTTGTAAAAAACAGAAAATAATGCAGGTTGCTGTGTCTCTCAAATGCATCTGACAGCTATTAAGAGAGTCTGCTAAGCACTGGCACTTGTTAGTTTGCTGTCAGCATGGCCTTCAAGAGTTTCAGATTCGCAAACACTCCGCGGTGCATGGTGAGAGGATAAGAAACAACAGATAAAATTTGAAATTAGAGAGGTTCTGTCTGGATATAACGGAAAATTTTTGCACCACGACAACAGTCAAGAAGTGGCATAAGTAGCCCAGAGAGCTCATGCTGTCTCCATCACTGGAGGTTTTCAAGACCAGACTAGATAAAGCCCTGAGAAACCTGAACTGATCTGCTTTGAGCAGGAGGTTGGACCAGAGACCTCCTGAGCTCCCTTCCAAGCTGAAGGGAACTATGGTTCTAAGGACACATATTTTTCATTCATGGGACTGTACTGTAATTCGCAGAACACTATCAAATAAAGCAGGGGAGAGTAGAATCAGTGCATTAAGCATACTGGCTTTTCTATCCTTCTTTATGACCGATCCCAAAGCTCTAATTCTAGAAACTTTCTATTCCACAGAAGTGAATAAAGCCTCTGTGCCTTTCCTGCAGTGCCGCTGCTGACAGAGATGGGTCTTTGCTGCCTGATGGTGGAAGCTCTAGAACAGGATATCTCAGCAAAGATTACTCCAGTCAGCTCAGCACCCCCTTAGCTGTTTTCTTTCCAGCACCTCTGGACTAAATACTACTCTCATTACCTCACCTCTTCTTATACACAGCTAACCTCCACATACCCCCTACCTACACTACTTGATTGACTTCCCTACAGCTCTTCCTCTTTGGTTCATATTCCGTGGCCTGGTACTGGCACCATATGTCCTACAGAGTCAGTTTTGATCCATTCATCTGAATCTGATCCAACTCACATGGATATGTTTTGTAGAGCAGATAAAAGTATGTATGTTTATAACAGAAAGGTAAACAGTTCTTACATGAAACCTTCTGTCTTTACGTCTGCAAAATGTCTAACTTTCAGTGACCAAAAATGCAGGATTTATTTTCCCATTTAAAAAAGCATGAACTGGAAGAACACAGCCCACAGTGTTGTCCTTTGCTGCTTTTTAACTGATTTGCCTTCAGGAGCAGGGAAGAGTCCAATTCAGGTAGCAGAACACAATATCCCCAAACACGTGAAATAGCACAGAGAAAGTGAGTATTCTCCTCCCGACTAGCCCAACTCCAGATTTTTGCTTCCTCACATGAAAGGGCAAGCTTTACCAACAACAAATTATTACATTCTATCCTTAAATACATCACAGACCTGCGCATAGAAATTACACACTTGAATATTCTCAGACCAGCCACTGTTCCTTTTATGAGATAGACATTAGAAGAACATGGGGCTATCTTCATCTTTTGTTTCCTCACTCACCTCAACTGTTCCAAGTACTCACCATAACCTGCCTGTATTTCATAGGTCACCAATATTGAAGTAAAGGGTTTCAACTGTAACTGCACAAACATTGTCCAATCTCAGACCAGAAAATACAGAGAGCTCTCTGACTGCTCCTGTTCTGCACTACGATCAGCCACAACTTGTCCTCTTCCTAAATACTGAGCCTTGAGGCTTTTTTTTTTTTTTTTTTTTTTTTTTTTTTTTAGTATTCTTGTCCTAGTACAACTTGCTTGCTACTGCATGTGGCAAGCAGAAAGCCCCTGAACTGGGCTTCCCTGGCCAACAATGAGTTTACATTGTCGTGAGGGGTAGCTATTAACCATTGCCATCTCTCCTGCCTATGGCTGATTGGGGCTGTGCAGGAGGTAATTAGCAGCCTTATTAACATTTACATGCTTGCATGGCAATGAACTTTAACACTCACCCCTCATGCGTCCTGACAGAAGGACACATAATATGCCATTCAAAGCCTGTCAGAGCTCTGCATCATTCTGAAGGGTAAGCTCAGGCAAATTTGTCTTAAACAGTCACTTCCAACACAGTGTATTTGGTTTATTCTACAGAATTTAAAAAAAAAAAAAACCAACAAACAAAACCAACAAAAACCACCAGCAAAAACACTGCAAGTCCTGGAAAACACCCTAAAAAACTGCAAAATACTGCAAAAAGATATAGCATTTTACAACTTACAGTAACAATTATATCTCCAGAAATTGTTTACACTGATGGCACAAGACTAACAGAAGCTAAACGCTTTTTAAGTATACTAAGGCTAAATTATTATCTCCGTTTTCCACATCCAGATGGCTGCTCGCAAGAGTCTAAGGAAATGAGAAAGGGGACAATGAAAGTGCTAAACTCATAAAAACTGAAAGTCTCTAAAGGAAAACATTTTGAGAAACGGAAGTCACTGTGATTTGCCACTTCCTTTCTCAGCCAGCTTGCACAGGCCCTGAGAGCCTAACAACCCATGACATGATCTGCTCAAGCCTGTGGACAGGTGTCCCCTAATCTTTCCACTTAATGCAAAATTCCAAGAAAAACAAATAAGGGACAGAAGGAGAAAAGGAAGGAAAAGAAGTGTGGGTTCCCACCGAGTGTTACAAAACATCGTTCTCTTATATTCCCAGTAATCTGGTTTATAAGCCATTTTTATATGCAAGCTTTTAACGCCAAAATGTTACACTTCAAATTTCCTGAGAAAGTGACTCCAATCTGAAAAGCAGTTGCTGCAAAAGCACCTCTCCCCCGTCCCCCACCAAACCTGGGTACTACATGTCAAACCTGTAGACTTCAGTGATATGAGCATGTTTTTACTACCTTTTAACTCCTCATAGCATTACAAAACCAAGGCAGATTCAGAGAAATGGGAATAACGACTTTAGCCTGTCTCAAACATTTTAATGCAATACCAATGACAAAGTCTGCCACATTCAGAGAAACCCTGTCCAGATAAAATCCACCCATACACACCTGAAGAGACACACCTGAAATGATGATGGGTTCTGTACCTGTGCAATGGAAAGCTGTGTCTGACCAGCAGAATCTTTCTACTACTTCTACCATCATTAAGACTATTTCAGATCAAGCTCACTGGGAGTAAGAAAAAGACCATTTCGTTTGGAAACTCAGGAAGTTTCCTCTTGAAATTGAAAGGCAATAAACACAAAATTCCCTAGAGTAATTTTCACAAAGGTTTTTCTCCTCCCCCCCAAATAAAGCTAAGTTTCATCTTCTGATCTAACTATTACATATAGGTTCCAACTTAGAATGGTTAGAGCTCAACAACTGTTAAGCCTGACAGATGGAAAAAAAAGGGTAAATAGGCAGAAAAATAACAAATATTACAGTGGCTTAAAGCACACTTACAGCTGTTCTTTGTAACACTACTTCTAATTTCTGGTTATAGATACTACATATATGCACAAATCTTAGTTAAGAGTAAAAATAATGATAGCAGTTCATGGGGATTTGATGGGACAACCAGTCAGGAGTCCAAAAACGCTTTACTTGCTGCAAATGAGGAAAGACGATCCCTAGCAACAGGGAGAAGAATTCTTCCCCTCTTTTTCTCCTTTTCCAGTATTTCCATATTTGAAAATATTTTGCATATGGTCATAATTTCATAGTTTCTCAGCAATAGGGAGAGAATTTGTTTTTGTTTTTCAATTTTAAAAAATGGGATTACCCAAAATGGTAAAACTGGGCTGCAGAGCAGCTAAGACTATGGAAGAAACAGCATGCTTCAAACTCACTAGTATGCAACTTGTTTGCACTTTTAACTACATTTCAGTACTTCCTCGTCTTGCCTGAAAGAAAAAAAAAAAAGAGACTACGGAAGATTGCTTTTCTCAAAAGTATTCTGAGAAATCAAACTCATATAGTCTACTTATTAAATATTGTACAATAAGGAGCTGACCACAGAACAGATGGCTCAGCATTCAAAATGTAGTTGTTTCAAATAAGTAGATGCAAAAACCTGGAAGGGGAATAAGCCTTTCAGGTTTATTTGTCCTCTAATTTATAATCTAAACAAACATTACCACTATTTTGCTCTTTCTGTGGTGGATAGAAAACATTAGAAACAGCCTTAAACTTCCATGCAAATAGTGAAGACTTAACAGAGATCTCCCATTTAAATGCAATTAACATAATAGATATTTTGGTCTGAAGCACAGCTCTTTAAGACATGGACTTCCCAATTCTGTTCTTACATGAACACACCCTTTTATTTCAAAGGAGGAAAAAGTGGTCTAAGATATCAGATTTAGAACCAGAAATACTAGTTCCAAAATATTTTTTGAAGACCTAGTCACTGAAACACTGAATAACCATTAGGATTTAAGGCAGCATTTCATTTACTTAGGAAATATTTTGATGACTGTGGCAAACAAAAAAAAAATTCCAGCAACGTCTATTACTTCTTGACACAATCTATTATTTCTTCATGACTTCACTAAGACATTTCACAAATGCAGTATACATCAGTAGGCCACAATAACCACTACAGCTGCTCTGTTTCTCTAGAGATTCATTCCATCAAAACCTGCGATGGCTAGTCAAACTAGTGTTTGACTTAAGACTGCTAAAATACAATGTGAGACAGAATTGTCTTAGATTTGTAGAGACATTTAAACATCAATACATGCCACTTAGTAGATCTACTCTTCCTTTCACACATTTTTAACTCCTAAGTTTTCAAAAGTATTCTGCCACTACTGGCTTGCCCAAACTCCTGTTAATTGACCTCCTCTTATTTTGGCTTCGTGTGTGAAAAAATCACCATGTGACAAGAAGAGGAGCCTCGAAAAAGAAACATCTCTGAAGCAGCTAGCAATCCTGTCACTCACTCTAATTAAAAAAAAGTAGCATCCCTTTCTTCAATGTCCTAATTCTGTAGAAACTTCCAACCTGTTTCACAGTTAGACATCAAGTAGCAGTCACTCCTAAAACAAATTGCACATCTACAGTGTAATTTTAACTTGTAAAATGTCTCACAGACCTAGAAGTGTCACGACCCTTTGCTTAGAAAAAGTCATGTAAAGCTGCTGCACATCATGATCATGTTTCGGATTTGCTTCTTCTGAGGAAGAATTTCTCTGCCAAACTTCTGAGAGCTTTCTTTCTGAGAGTCAACCTGAAGGCTGACACTGTTCTAACACGTTGCGTTTTTTCATAAATGGAAAATACAGCATTAAAAGCGGCCAAGAGCCTGGATTCAGGTTACCACCTGCAGCCACGTCAGTACCTGCTGTGATCTCATTAGGTTTCACACATCTAGCACAAGCAGGCTGGCTCAGCTCCGGGATGGGACATTTCTGCTGAATTCTTCAGAAAGCCGAAAACCTGCAAGCCAGCTCCGTCTGACAGCTCTGAAGCACTACACCACCTCACTGCTAGGGGCAGTGTGCTACCAAAATTGTCACCATAGACTAACTGCATCAATAGATTGTATTGATATAATTTTTTAACAATTTTTTTTTATATATATGCCAATTACAGCCTCTAAGTACTTATTATTTGAGGCAGTTAAAGTTTCAGACCCCAAACCTCAAATGCAGGTGTCCAGGTGACCACCAGGTGTGTTTACATTGTTTACCTTTCAGTTAAAACCCTGAAGCGTCACCATTTCTCAAGCTCCAGTTTATATTGCAGAGCAGTCTCAGAACCAGATTATTTTTCAACGAAACTAAGGATGTACTTCAAGGACGCCAGTGGTGTTCAGTCCCCAGGAATGCACTAGAGCTAGTCTGAAGTAAAACCCCCAAAGTACAGATGGTGTGGGCATTGGATTATCAGCGCCATCCATTTCTCTGAAGACCCATGCCTATTGTGCACTGGAGACACAGCCTAAAAGCATATTTCAGCACGTGAGAATAAAGGGCTTTATTACAGAGATCCCAAGCATCCACCACTGCTAATAACGAAGCTACTCAATTTTCTTCTTCATTACCAGCTCACATTTTCCTACTATAAGACTCAAGCTGGTTTTTGCATACTGGTACATCACAATAGAGATGGTGTGCATTTTAGAGTATATCAAAGTAAATGCAAGCGCTCATTCCTTAAAAGGAAAAAGATTTGAAATGGTAGCAGCTATCTTACAGTTCTCACTAGCATCTGTTAGCCTCTAAATTTCAACTCATAAAATGACAACACTTTCTATAGAGCAACATAACAGATTTTAGTGTCTATTCCTCTGTGGGACAGTCCCCGCCCTCCACAACCAGCTGCACTCTGACATGAGTCATGAGCAGACCTCTCAACTTTCAAAAATCCTCAGATCCTGACACATTGTTCATGCGACAGGAGTGTCTTTGAAATGGTCATGCTAAAGGCACACGTCCATTTATGTGATAACTGGGGAACATGTCTTTGGGGGCTGCCCTGAGAACGCACCTTCTAGCAGAGCTCGGGGGATGCAGAGCAATGCTACAACATCGTCTTTGCTTCAGGATTAAGCCAAACATACAAGGAGGGGGCTGTCACTGGCAGCTGAAAGGCAAGTGCTGAGGTTGCTGAACATGCCCCTGAGCAACTTCCACACTCCAGCCTTGAAGCCTAAGCAGTGCAGTTGATAGTTTTCAGACTGCAATCAGCCTCCTTCTGAGAATTTAAGAGTGGGAGAGTGTATGCAGCGCCTAGATTTGGCTATAATGAATGCCAACTACACTCACAATGTTTTAATTCTTCTATACATAGATTACTGCTTGTCTATTTATTATTTATGATTGTTTCATCTCTCTTGAAATAGAAACTGCAGAAGAAGTAGTCAGGCAGAGATGGAAAGACTGAATGATTATCTAACTTTAATGTAGTACTCACAACCCACTGCTCCCTTAAAGTGCTATTTTCAAATCAGGATTACTCAATCTGTTGTACACAGGCACACCCCAAAAGCCTGCCAGTGAGACCACATCTCCTTTTCCCTTCTCTATCAGCAGTAAGAGCTGTCTCGCCTAAGGCTACTCTACTGTAGCTAAGACTTCAGCAAAAGCCAAACTTCATAAAAAGGTGTTCTAAAGGGGAATCCATGTTTTGTGCAAAGATGTAAATCTGACATCAACAAAAAATCCCAAGATGAGCTTTTGGGAGAGTCCTTGGGCACTGTATTGTACTAGTCTGCTATTTATGAGGCTGAGACCTGAGATCGCAAATCCTGTTTAGCTACTGCAGCCAGGGAGAACAGAGAAAGTGATTCAACACCAGCATTTAGATAGGCTGAAGAGATATTCCTGAGGAGAGGAAGGTTCCTGCAGCTTGGCCCCTACAGAAAGTAAGTCCATGAGAGCAGCTGCCTAAGGGTGACCAGAGGAAATTTTTTGCCTAACCTTTTGCCTCAGCTCTTAGAGAAAGAGACTTAGATGTGACACCCGATTGCCTCGTATCTGCTCAGACACTCATTTTACAACTTGCTCTTCTATGAGCTGAATTTGCTCATGAATTCATCCTTTTTGTTAAACATCCAAACATCCTGAGGCAAGAAGTTTCACAGCTCAACCAGAAGTTTTGCGAAGGAATGTCTACTTTTGTTTTCAAGCTGTCACTTACTAATTTAAGAAGATGCCTCTTGTTCTCGTAATGAAAGAGACAGTGAACAACAAATCCCTATTCAGCATCTCCACAACACACATGACTTTTATAGGCCACTATCATATTCCCCTTCTATCTTTTCTGTGTCGGGCTGGAGTATCTGCCATTCTACATACAGGATCCATTTCATGCCCTTGATCCTCCTCCTTGTTGCTCCCTCTGTACCTTTGCAGTTGTGCTCTATCTTTCTGAGCCTGGGAGGCAGAAGAACTGCAGATGCTACATGTCTGGAGCAGCGAAAGCCACCTCAGTGCACACCGCTCTGTACGTAACATTTGGATTGGTCTTCTTACGTGAATCACTTTACATTTGCCTGGGTTGAACTTCATATGCCATTTTATTGCCTCGTCATTCCATTTCACGAGTTCTTCCTGCAATTAACCACAGTTGACCCTTGCCTTTTCTACCCAGGATAACTTAGTATTATCAGCACATGCTGTCACTTCAGTATTCACTCCCCTTCACAGGTCTTTTATGACAGATGAATAGCACAGGTTCCAGCACAAATCCCCATGCACTGCCACTGGTGACCTCTTTGTACTGTAACTTAAGACCACCTATTACCTACCCTTATTTTCATCTCTACCAGCCTTGTGTGAAGGACCTTATCAAATATCTATCAGAAATCCAAGCAGACTATAGCAATCTACCCTGTCTACATGCTTGTTATCTCCTTCTAAAAACTCTCAACATGTTGATTCCTTTCCCTAAGTATCACGTTCATCTGCTTATAGTTTCTACAGATTTTACTGTCACATACTAAGTTCACCAGCCACATCTTTCTGAAATCATTATTTTGCTAAAAATACAATGGTGGCTTCACATTTCACATCTTTCCATCATCTACTATTGGAGCAGTCTTAAAGAAAATACAGTATCACAATGAGTAATTCAACTATTTAACCCTTTAGTCCTTCTAGAGTTCTTAGGTGAATGGTGTCTGGTCCTGGCAGTGCATAATGGTTGATGCTGTCAACTTTTCCTGCAGACTCTTCTACTGACACGATATTGAGATAATCATCTGACACACTGCCAGGAAAGAGAGGTTCCAGCATAGAAATTTCTCCAAGCTTGCTTCACTTTGCAAAATACTTTTCCTGCTCTAGCCTCACCTCCTCTGAGCATTCTTTGTATACTCAGACCATTTATTAGCCTCACAGACTATTTCTTATATGAAGTCTTGTTCCAGGAACAAGTTGCTCGCATTTATTAGCCTCACAGACTATTTCTTATTCCAGGAACAAGTTGCTCAAAAGAGTAATGAAGAGAAAGACAGTACTCCTGGTGCAAGTATTGGTAATGTGTTCAAAGGCCCTGCACTGCCTAGAGGATTCCTAGCAAAGCCATGTTTTGCTGTTCATCTGAAGAGCAGGCCAGAAGCATATTCTCAAACCGGTGGAAACAACCTGGCTCTTTTATGGTGTATTTACTGGCAGCTCAAGGGTTTTTTTGCCTGCTAGTGCAGGCATCATTTAAACATGATAAAACCCCAATCCAGAGAATTATAATAAAATAAAAAAGTACAATGAGAATCCTGTTTATCAGATCCTCTGATAGACCTCAAGTGTACTCTCTACTAATTGAATGCACAATCCCCATTTCTGAGTAATAACTGCATATTGTTTCAGGCTGCATTTGTGTGTCAAATTGTTTTTAAAGGTTGAGTTCGTTTTTCCTAAAGAGTTTGAATGCCAATTAGCATGCAGCATAAATATCGCTCAGCTTTCAAATAGTATTATGAAATGCAAACATCGAGGAAACAGGAACCGCAGGTTTTGCCAGTTCCACAGCCTGAGTAACCTTAACCTCAGGTTCACAAGAGATCCACCAGATTAATTGGAAAGATCTATTTTCTGATAGTGTTAAGAATAAAGCTCTATTTTGAGTCCAGAGCTGTTTACTACTGCTGATATTTAATCCTCTGTCCTCCTGGGAAAAGAGAAAGAACAAAGAGAAATGCATCTTCAGGCATCACCAGGACAGGTTTATTTCTCATGTGGGGAGAACTGGTGACAAGTCCAGCCTATAAAACAGATCACAAAAGGAGTAAAATTTGACAGCAAGCAGGTGCCATCTTTGTGCTGCTGTGTGGCATTACTGGCAGTGCAGACTTCCCGGAAAGTCTCCTCCTTTTAAGGCAATCAATATTGTGACAGAACTGATAAATATATACATATTGCTGTCTGATTAATCATGTAAATTTGAACTTTTATTTTCTGATTTGCCCACTTAACGTGTTAACTACAAATGTGTATTTCAGGGTTTGGTGGCGGGTTTTTTTTTGTTGTTGATGTCATTGTTGGGGTCTAGTTTGGGGTTTTTTTCTTTGTTTTTGCTTTTTAATTCAAAATATGAGGGGTCTTGTTAGTCTTTTCCCTGCTACTTTTCCCAGCTTCCTACCCTTTTCAAATCTGGAACTTTTCCACATGTCTCCAGCTCTGGGAAAGTTACAGACTGACAAAGAAAAAACCAACAGCTTTCCCTTTCATGCCTTTCTAAAACATGTATATCAGCAATTTAAGTGTTTTGTTTTGTTTTTAAAAACAAAATAAGATAAAAATTAAACCTAAATTTTGATTTAATTTTCTGTTCAGAGAGTTGCTATAGAAAACATTTTTCTTGGATTTGCTTTTGTTGTTTTCCTTTTGGCCAGAAAGCTGTTTGTTCTACAAGTTAATTGTGTATCCAGCAATATGTCACCAGCAAAAGGGACTCTGAAATGGAAATACTGATTAGAAATACTGATATTCTCCCTACTTCATCTCCATTACTTTTACAGTAAAAACTTCAATCAGTATTACAATCACTATACATTAATATTAAGAATCCTGCATTGTTGCCAAAATCTTCAAATATATGCTTCTACAATTAATTTGTAATGCCAATATACATTGAAATATTAAATTTAAAGTTATCTTTGAATGTGTTAGACATGTATTTATCTCTGAATATCTCAGACATAATTAAGCTGAAGTTATTTACACGTAAGAAATCTAAGCAGAGCTGTGTGGGAGTCAGAACTCCCTTTAATGAGACAGCCTATAATTGTAACATCTCTTTCTGTTCCGCATTGGAATTATTGCATAATTTCAATCATGAAAATTGTTTTAAAGCAGGAAAACAGAATGCTAGAACTTTATCTTTTAGAACTGCTACAGACCACAAAATACACTTCAAAAAGAAACATCGTGAAAGCCAACACAATCCCATGGAATGTCTCTGTTTCGACAAAAAGACATTTTTGGAAAACTTTCACTGGCTCACTTCCAACCAGCGCTCACTGCAAAAACTGATGTATACTTTGACAGTGATAGTAACAAATATAGTTGTATTCCAAATACCTCTTTTTCTCCTCAGGGCAATGTTGCCTCATGTTATACAGAGTATGAGGAATGACAGCAAAAAGTTTAGCTCATGAAGAGTGCAAGTGTATTTTCTGGTTTGGATTCTAAAGTGTGATGGGAAAGACTGTGATAAAATACAGAGGGGAAAAAAATTAGCTGACAAACTAGAAATATCTTTTCACCCTACAGAACTTCTAGCTGCCCTAGCGGTTCCACATGGAACAGTGCATTTATTTAATTGTCACTTTATAAGTATTCCTGCAGAACATGCTCTGATAAGCATGCTGGGCAATTCCAAAAACAGTTGTTATTCAAAGTGCTATGTCAGTAACTTTTAAAAGAAATAGCAGGGAAATCCTTTAAAAACATAATGGTCTGGTCACTGTATTTTTCTGACACCTCTACAGGAAGAGCTACATGTTTTCTCATTATGGCCAAACATGACGTTCAGTTCTGCACTAATGAACCTTTAAACAGCAGACTGGAAGGGACCTCCAGTCAGTCATGGAGGTACTGCTTGCTAACCGAGCTTTAGAGGTCTCTACAGACAAAGAGCTGTCTCTCTATAGTGAAAGAAAGGGTCTCTTCAAAGCAGCCCTTCAAGAAAGTGTTCCGCTATATTTAAAACAGATACCTAAAACTCAGCATTAACAACCTTTTATTTTAGCAAAACCCTTGCTCAATTAAGCATCAAGTTCACTATGAAGGAGACACTTGATGATGACTACAGTGTCTCAGAATGCTTCTGAACCATCAGAAGGATGTGAAGTCACCTTTTTCACCATTAGGGAAAATTTTTCTCATAACTTTACCTTTCTACAACATCCTCTCCATTCCAGCAGGTTGAGCTGTCTCTCATCACCAGGTCTCCATCACACAGCCTTTCTGCTATAGAGGCATAAAAGGTTCGGGATCGCTTCATGTAATTGATGAACTCTCTGTAACACAGGAAGAACACATTTAGCAACAGAACAGTACACTTACAGTTTAAGCCCCCTGTCAACTTAACCCTCCACAAGGTTAAGAGCTTAGAACCCCTACAGAAATCAAGTTGCCAAAGGTGATTAATTTCTATTTCTGGGGTATTTCTACTCCTACATATCATCCAGTCTTACTTAGTCCAGTGTTAATAAACATAATTACATACAAACGGTGGTTTTAACAAATTACATTAACACATCTCACACAAAATTTGAAAAAAGTCTACACCTACTATCTCTACATAAACAGATTAAAAAAATCTTGAGAAAACATCATCATTAAAGGATCGGGCTTTCTCTCTGTTACTGAAAGTGAATATTTCTCCATTTCCTGCACATGTGTGAGATGAATTAAGAACACTGTCAACAACCTCCTGGGTGAAAAAGGCTTCCTAAAGCTAGTATCCCATCACAAAACCTGAAATATGCTGTAAGTACCCCCCACGTGCAATAACAGTACAGAAAGTCATCTCCTTGCGATGTAGTGGGGCCAATTTCTCCCTATCATCACTATCCACAGCACATTCTTATTAGAAAGAAATTTCTCTCTCATCATGTCTGGCACCTCACACCTGTTAAGAAGAGGCAGTGCCTACTGCTTTGGTGAATAACCAAAACTCCTGGCCAGTACAAACAGCCCATTTCTGATCATGTGTGTAAGGAAAAATGCCTTGTAAGCAAACTGCTGCCTCTTTTATAATCTGATTATACTTATAATACATATCTGGCTGAGGTAGCCATAAAAATAATCTGTAACAAAATAAGTGTTAATTCAGCACACAATTGGGAGTATTTCAGAATGAGAAATTACCCTATCTCCACAGCTTTAGAAGCTCCTGTTTGGTATAAGATGCTAAAGATATTGAGAACAAGTGCAGGACACAAAAACTGAGCTGCAGCTATCAAGGAGCTATCTGCTTGTCTCAGAAGTCCCTCAACAGCCCCACTGGGAAGGCCAAAGGGCTCATTCTGGTTTGTAATGTTTCTGCCTGGCCAGCTGTAAGGGGACACTGCGCTGAAGAGGTGCCTGGGCATACAGCTGCTTGGAGCTTGGCACACACCCAGTCAGAATTTATTATTCTTTTGGGAGCAACAGGTGCTTTAAACAATATCAAAGACACTGCTGGGTATCTATCCCTACAAGGTTTAGGCAGTGGTCATCTCTCCCCACAGCTGTCTTTACGTTTTCTCAAAAGCATTTAACCATCCCATTTATCTTATGTGTGATGAAATCCTGCTCAAGATAAATTAGTCATCACATGGTCCTAAGGAACTAACTTACCCTAACAATGCAGGAAAAGCTGTCATTTTAAGCAAAGAAAAAAGCAGGAATTTGGGGGCTTATCAGTATTTCTATCTCTTGACCATTAACTTACAAATATGGGCTCTAAGTATTTATAGAGTAAAGCTACATCCAGACAGGAAGCCACCTACCTAACAGAACAGCCTACGAGTCTCAATTATGAAGGGTGACACAGATGCTAAAGATTTTACGGGTTCTAAAATGGAGTTTTCTTTGAAGGATGAAAAGAGCACCCTTTTAAGAGTCTAAAGCTTGTCTTACTCAGCTTACCCCAAAAGGATTAAACTCCTTTGCATTTTCAGCAGAGTGGGGCTCTAACATTTCAAAGTAGCATCTTGGCAAAGGCAGAATTCTGTGTCCAACTCTTAATCTTAACAAGTGAAAATATTTACTTCTCATCAGTATAAAACTAAACACACTAGGTAGAAAATGTACAGTTTCCCAGTGTCCTACAGTATACAAGCAGTAATCAAAAGTATGTCAATTCCTAGATTACAGCTAAAACAGCAGCTTACAACGGAGATGAGCTAAGTGTAGAGACAACAAAGTATGTCACCTTGTTTCCATTCTTACCGAGAGATTTTTTTCAAACTTCTTGATTTGTCATTCTTTGAAGCTTTCAGAGGCAGAGAACTGGAATAGGCCGGGGAGAATAAGCATCAATCAGGAGAGGTTGGGGAGTAGGGGAGAAGCAGGAATTCAGACAAATGAGGAAAAGAAATAAGAAACAAAAGAGAAAAGTAATAATTATTTGAAAGAAAGGTCATCAAGCACATGCATAGAATATAAGAAAACAAATAAGGAGGAAAATTGTCATGAGATTTCTAAAGTATAGATGCAATTTAAAGTGTCAATGCAATACTGAAAAAAAATACAACCGAGAGTTTCTCCCAATCATTTTCAAGTAAGAGCACAATTACAAATGCAGCACACACAGCAAAGAGCTGAAAATAAATTCAGTGGTACTTAAATTAACTATAACTGATACCAAATGGAAGAACTGTAAATATATGAGGCTATACAAGAAAACAATGGCAAACAGTTTAGAATGAGCACCATGGGAAGGGGAATACAAAGGAGTAGCATACATTTTCTGGTACAATAAGCAATTTGCTGTCTGTTAATAAGTACTGTGAATACAGATATTTTTTGCTGTTCAGTTCTGGTCAGATTGCACCACTGAAAAAAAAAACAACCAACTTTGCAAAACAGGAGAGATAGGCTCTAAGGTCATTTTGGAGGAAAAACTAGAAATAACCCTGGTAGTTATTTAGTGCAAATGCATTTTGTGGCATCCCAAGGTCCCTTAATTAACATTAAACATTGTATTGAACATTAACATCATGATACAATTTTCCACTTACATGATTTGATACCACATTCTGCTCTTTCTTACACATGTACACTCACGTATAAAGTAATGGCAACAGCTGGAGTAACGCATGCCTGCAAACAGGTTCCACGATACTTGCCAATCCGGTTAACTCTTACTCAAGAGAGTAAGCACCACCTTCAGCAGCTCTGAGGACACCCAGACGATGGCAGCTTTGACATCATACTTTCTGGGAGCTAACG